>NW_019718275.1:366904-393984 GCF_002891405.2 Cryptotermes secundus
GTAGAAATCATAGAGGGAAGCACAATGGACCAATACAGGTCTCAGTGCATGGGGAAACCCACCCTCTCCAATAACTAACTACTTCACTGTTAGTAAATTCCTATCGAGATGGATGGGTTTGATGAAATACCACTTTCCCCAAATCACAATACGCTCTGAGGGGCCCACTTCCAGCGCTCCCCTGCCTCTTAACGTCTCCCCAGGAGGGGCTATAGCTCTGCTTCAGGACTATATAATAATAAAATTCAATCAAATTTTAATATTTTTGTAATTAAATAACTCCTTTTCTTTCTTGCACGTTTTAGCAACTAGTGACATAATCAGGAGGCAGATCACTGAGTGCAAGCAGCAGCATTATGTCTTGCGAATAATTATTCATATTACTTCAACATGTAGCCCATACACGGCTAACAAATAGCCCTGCATTACGTTCACAGACGGATACACGGACAGTAACTACAAAAATCAACCGCTGTCAACTGTGGAAACCATTACGAAGGTCGTTGCTACACCCTTCTCTTACCTACTCGATTTCATTTTTTAGTAAACTTTTCGTTTTTTTAAAACAAAAACAAAAAAACTAAAACAAAAACAATTGGAGGTTTAAGAGATCTTCCTGTCTGTCAGTGTATTCGCCTCTGTCTGTCTGACTGTGTATCTGTGTGTCTGTCCATCTCTCTGTGTATCCCCCACCTCCATTAATAATTTAGGTTATGAGTCTCTAGAGATAACCTTGCTTTGTGTCTGCGTTCCCCCCCCCACCTCTTAAGTTCTGTTAATATGTTTATGAGATCATCTTACCATCTGTATCTGTGTGTCTCCTTTTATTTTTTTCGTTTTCTCTGCGGTCCGTGTCACATCAAAGGAAAGTAAGCGAATAGTTCTTCCCAGAGCTTCTTATAATATATGTCAACTGGTTTTAACTATGTAATTTTAACATCCAGACATGTCATCAGTTCCTTCAATGATGTTTTAATAACGGCTTATGTAAAGCATTTTTTTCTTACGACGGTTTGCCTAATTTTGATGGAACTAGTGCCTGAAACGTGTAAGGTAGAAAAATTTTAATTTATATAATTATTAAATCGGGAGCACGCTGTAGCGCAGTTGGTTCAGACACTATGTTACAAGCCTGAATGTCGCTGGATCGAATCCCGATATGGCCCTGGGGTCAACTCAGCCTCTAACAGAAATGAGTACCAAGAATCTTCCTGGGGGTAAAGAGCGGCCAGCGTGTGAGGCTGACAAACTCACCGCCATCTGTGAGCCGACTGTCTAGAGAAAATGTCGGACCCTCGACGTCTCACAACCCTATGGGTCTTCACACCCTGTTACAAGGATAGCTTTACTTTTTTTACCTTTTTATATTGATTTACACAATAGGACGGACAGAATTATGAGTAATTCACAGTGCTTATTTTATAATTCACCTATAAAGAAATTTTTAGGCTAAAATAAACTATAAAATGAAGCGCTTTCGGACATCTCGTCTTCTCTGGCACGGATATGATTCGCTGGATTTGCGCTAAAACTTTTAACAGATTGGCCTATAGAAATAAAAAGTTACTGTATCAGAACGTGTAGTAACCAGCCCGTCCCTTCCCTGTTAGCCATATAAAGAAAAGTATATACATCATCATATTTTAATGCAAGAAGTGAGTATATTTCACTACTGTCCTGCAGTAAATTCCCTAGTCACGTGTCGTGAAAATTAATCATCTTCAGTAACACTAGACCTGGCGACTGCTTGCCTCAGCCCTTTTTAAAACATTTAATTCCGTCCTGTCAATAAACTTGATTTAATAGGCAGTAGCTGAGGTGCGAGTATTCTAATGCAGAAGGTCTAGTGCATGAAGTGTAATAATTTATACTGCAGAAACCCGCTCTATCAGTGCGGTACAGTGGACGCTGTTCTGTATATGCAGATATGTTATCATTCCTACATTGTTATAGCCTTTACGAACTCCAGGTCAGACTTATATTAAAAAACTGTCATGTGTCCGGGGTTTCGTGACGAATTACAGCGAGTTTTGGATTCGATAACTGGATTTATTAACTCCTTCTTTACAATCTCTCTTAATCACAATCAATTATAGAACTATCGCTAATCTAATCGCTTCACAAATCACTAGGACACGCTTCATTCTAGTCCTTGTACTCTCAATTACTGCCAGCTTACGAAATCGCTTCTCTTATACATATTTTTAACAGACCCAAAGAAAAACACAGCCTATACTGTTTATAAAGGAAGTTCACCGCTGTTGCCTAGCAACAGACGTCCTTATTGTTCCGGGTATTGTGCACATTACCTAGCAACGGCCTATTTAGCAAGACTCTCTCTCCGAGGAACGTCGTTATCGACCCATTGTCTAGCAATGTATATACACGTCACAATACATAGAAAGAACACTTTTATTGTAAAGAGCGCTTCGGTTTTTGTTATTGCTTTTTTGCCTTGTCGGGGCCTTGACGCATGTGCAGTGGAAGTTATTACGTAACATCCCGGTTTGTTTTTCAGCTTCAACGTGAATATGAAAGTTTTATTAAAGACCTCAAAACACAACAAAAAATAAAAACCAAAAATATTTTTTTCCAATTTTTTTATTTTTAATATTTTATTTATTTATTTCACTGATTTCTATGGATTTCCGTGTGAACATAATGATAGTTTCATTTTTATTGACGACATTCTCGAAGAAATAGTGGATAGTCAACTTAAAATATTTCATATTCCTGTAATTTAAGTTTTCTTTCTGTCAACGTCCACATTCCATCGATAAACTGAGCTGATAAGATGCACTTTTCTTTACGTCGGTTATTGATATCGATCGGTTATTGTTATCAATGAAGCTCCGTCCGGGGCAATCACAATAAGCGGCGTATAATGTGTATGTACAGTCCCTTTTGTCTTCCCATTTCCTTCCCGGCCTTGCCTGATAATAAGACAATATGACTGTATAATATAGTAATATACTAAGCAATATACATCCATACTGGCTCGTCGTTGGGGTGCACCTGAATGTCTAAATCAGTGACATTCACAAGTCTTATCTCATTGTACCCCCACGGCGATGAGCGGCACAGAGACGAGTGATGTCATATCAATTCGTTTTTAGAGCCTAATTTTTAGATAAAGGAAGAGGCAACGGGGGGGGGCATGAACATTAGATATAGTGTACAGGGCTCAGCATGAGTGGGATAACAGGATATATGAAGGCAAGCGATCATCTGGAAGACAAAGACGCTGATGCTGTATTAAATTATAAATCCCCAGGCAATCATAACTGATATTTGTAATACAAAAGCAATCTATATTTACTATGTTGTCTTGCCTGGCAAACCGTTTAATTAAATAATCGATAATTATACTTCGTCAGGTTGCTAAATAACAGAGCATTTGTCAAGGGGAATATATACTGATAAGATTATCATAACGAATAAACAGTTTCCATTATGTCAGTAGGGTTTATTTTAAGGACAAGCTGGGCGAATAGAAAGGCTTTCACTAGTACTCGATAATTGACTGAATCACTCACGTGACACTTTTTAGAATAACAAGAATTTCTGGGTCCGGGTTTGCAAAATTGCTGCTGGTACTCGCCAGCACAGTCATTATTACTTTGGGGCTCCGTCGGAAACTTTGACCAAATCTTTGTTCGTTTCAAGACCGTTTATTTGTTTGGAACTGGGGGTCTTCTTTTCGATGGGAAAAACTGAGCACCTTCTTTCCTTTGATACGACACGGGCCACATAAGAAATGAGTCTAACAACTCTCCTATCGTTGCGTATTCGTTGCCGCGAGAACGTGTTTACCGAATCGTTTCCTAGTAACGATAGGGAGGGGGATACGCATAGAGACAGACAGAGAGCAAGGTGATAACATAAGCCTAGTTTTATTTCATAAAAATAGGGAACGTAGACTAATAAAATGGTGTTTAATATCAGAAAAGAAACATTAATCACTCCGTGACCTGTAGTCCGCAAGCGAACTATACCGACCGAGCGACAGCCGCTTATCGACGAAGTTAGTGCCAACCTCACCGGATAGAGGGTGTCGCGTGGTCAGCGCAACTAATCCCCAAGACCGTTAATTTCGGTTTTCTAGACCGGAGCCGCTATTTCCTTGAAATAGCTCCTCAATTATCATCACGAGGCTGAATGGACCCCGTTCCAGACACACTACTTCTCAGAAAAAATCTGGTGGCGCCGGGAATCGAACCCGGACCTCTGGATCTGTAGCCAGGAACGCTGACCACTAGTCCACATACAGACCAAAAATAAATTGGAGAGAGAATCTACATATATATACATGGTGGAAGGAGCATTCGTGTAGTTTGTGCCAAGGTCGTTCAAGAAAGAAGAAGATGATTTTGAACTTGCATGTTACATATGAATCTGTAACGGCGTTTCTTTCCAGTTAGTAGCGGCTAAGAAGAGACCTAAATACACAAGCGGAACACGACATTAGTGGTTAGAAACGCTGAACATTTTGAAAGTGCCCTACTGGATTAAGGAGTGACGTCATATTGAGGCGGATATGCTGTCTTATGTCTACTTTGAAAGTCATTTGCTACGCCGAAATGGTGAAAGTTAAAAGCAGATACAAAAATGAAGTGCAAAAACGAACTTGTATAATATTGAATAGCTGTAACGATATAAATATTTGCTTTTATGGCAACACCGAACCATTTTCAGCACTTTCTAAACACAGCAGTTGCAATATACTATAACTAACCAACAACCTCCATTGTTCACAGTCCTACTAAAGCAACATCGAGGTTACAAATCCTTTTGTCAATAAGGGCTCTCAAAAAAGAATATTACGCTATTATCCCTAACCAATAACGATGTGTAGTTCGTGGAACTAAGCTGGTTTATATAGGAATTAGGTTATAGGTTATAAATCTTGGTGTATGGTACTGTAGCTGCACCGTATACACAGATGGATAACAACAATAGTGAACTGCTTGAACACTGAACTGGTATTGTAGAACGGTAGAACTAGACTGTCACTGTAACTCAGTGTATCTTCTTATGTAGCCTAGAATCGGACATATAGAAAACGGTTGCGTAATAGGTACTGCTATTGCCGGTTACTGTGTTTATAAGTTCCCTAGCAACCGCTGTTTACTTGCTTCTGCCTAGCAACCGTTGTTTACTTGTCGTTGCTAAGCAATGACGCTTGCGTTGTCACACTTGCTTGAATGTGGGCAGTTCCCACAGTACATATTTCTTATATTTTATCTTTTATCTTATTTTGTATCTTCTATTTTAATTGTAATACCAACTTGAGGCAAATTTTATCTGTTATTAATAATAAGACACGTTGCAATGGTATGGATCCATATCAGTAGTTCAATAACTGAACGTATTCCTATATAGTATAACTGCCTGATGATGGTCTTGTACGGCCGAAACATGTAGCAGGAATAAATCGAATTGTAAAACATTAAAAGCGAGTATATTTGTTGTGTTGATGATTAACCGAATTATATATATAGTATATCTGGAACACACAACAAGATGCAACCACGAAGAACTAAGCTGATAGTCACTAAGCTCGTTAAGAAATGTTGCACATTTTATGGAACCAGGAAGTTCGTGACCATGTTCACAACAGCATGCCACGCATCTAGATGTAAGCTACCTGAGCACAGAGAGAGTTAGGTAAAAAGTAAAGTAAAGCTATCCCTGTAACAGGCCGTGGAGGCCCATAAGGTTGTGAGACGTTGAGGGTCCCACACCTTCTAGACAGTCGGCTCAAGATGGCGGTAAGGTTGTCAGCCTTACGCGCCGGCAGAGCTTTACTCCCCAGGAAAATTATTTAATTAATTCCTGGTACTCATTTCTGTCACAGGCTGAGTCGACCCCAGAGCCATAGTGCGGCTGGAAGGATTAGGTCAATTGAAAAATATCCAAGGACCTCATCGGGACTTGAACCCACGACCTTCCGGCTTGTAGCATAGTGCCTCAATCAACTACGCCATCGCGTGCCCTCAGAGACAGTTAGGTAACACTGTGAAATCATAGCCGTGATAAGACTATCTCGTACTTTATAAAAAGAGGCAATAGAAATGATTTCATAATGTAATAAATGGAGATCACTGATTAGAAAATTCTTACCTCGATTAAGATCATTCCTTCTGACAATTTTACCCTCGTTAGCTTCAGTTTCTACGAGGGATTCTGATCTCTTTAGTTTCAAAACTTGGAAGGAAGTATTAAGTGAAAGTGTGTGTAGAACATCTCAAAATTAAAAAAAATATATATATATATTCTAATTTTGTTCAACTATTTGCAATGTTTATAAGTTTACACATGTTCCATTATGTGACTGAACGGTTCTAGGTTTTGTGTCAAAAAGTCACAGGGACTTAGTTTGTTTTGTGGCCAAATGAAACATTTTACTGACACAATGTTTTGTTCTTCAAGAAACGAGTACGAAAGAAAATTGCTAAGAACTTTCAGTAAGATTACCAGAAGGTCACTTGAAAGTTAACGAGTCTTCCAGTGCAACAAGATACACAACACAAGTTTCCAACTAGAAACGCCAGGGTCTGGGATAACGGAAAAAGCACAAAATGTCTAAATGGGAAGTTGAAATCATGACATCTGCTCCTCTTGACGTCAGGAGTACTGTGTTTTATTAATTCGTTCCTCCAAGGCCTCACTAACACTCTGGGACGTCTTCGGACAAAACCAGAAATGTTACCTGAAAAGTGAATTCTGCATAATAGCAGAGCCATCCCATGTGACAACTTCAGAGAAACTGATTTTAGACAAAAGAGTAACAATTAGTATTTCAACGTTCATTGCATACCCTTAATCTGGAGCCAAGTAACTTTTCCATCAACTAAACATCTCCTCGAAAGCGCATAATTTGAATAATTTTCAGCAAATTATTTGCAGCAACCTTTTCATGCACGACAAATATGGTTCTATGGATTCAGGCCTACAAATACAGAAAAAGAATGCTTTGAAGGAGACAACTCTCATTAAAATCTAGTAAAAATGATCCTTTTTAATATAATCACACCCAACAAGCAGGTATAACAGTAAATCTCCGGACCAGTATTCGGGAAGTGCGCTGTTCGAATCTCGGCCGGAACACCAGCGAAACCGAATAAAGTTTCTTGCGATATTCCTCAGTCCCTCCAGACAAATTTCAAATTCCGGGATAGTATTTTCACGAGGTAGTGATTGTATCCGCCCCTATATTTTCGATACTGAAAATGTGGTTAAATAAACAACTAAAAACATACATCAGTCTATTTGTCAAGCGTCTTGTGGGCTGTATTTTGGTGGTATGTGGCTTCACGCTACGTGATCCTGAAGATGAAGGCGACATGTTCCACCGAAACGTCGGCTGACTTTCAACGGACTACATGGTGTTATATCCCAGAAGATGGAACTCTTTAATGAGATACGAAGTATGGCGAATGTTCATTTCTTTATTTTTCTATTAAAAATATATTAAAATTGATCGAGAGGAATAGATATGGTTAGGAGAGCTGATTTACCTGGTTGAGGGTAGAGTCTAACGGTGAATTTCTATCAAAATGATAAAGAATTCTCAGGTTCCATAAAAAGCCGAACAACTCTTCTTGAGTAGTTGCGAGAGCAACAGCTCTCAAAAAGTTAGTTACTTGCAGATATTCCCACCGCGGTGGCCCGGGTTCGATCCCGGGTCTGATCAAGTGGGACTTGTGGTGGACAAAGTGGCACTGGGGCAGGTTTTGTCCGAGTACTTCGGTTTCCCCTGCCAATCTTCATTCCACCAATTGCTCCACAATCACCCTCACCTATCATCTGGGGCTGGTACAATAGGCCAGAAGTGGCCGCAGTACAAGGGACTTAGTCCCACCCCACTAGCAATAAAAAAAACTACCTGCAGACAAATACTGCGAAATATAAACACTAACAGACATACACTGGGCGTTTATTTTTTAAACATTAAATAGCGCTACATTCTTCCACAAACCAGAAGAGGCGGAAGAAAACCACCTGGAGATCTAACAGATAAGAAAATGTATTTAATAGCAAATGATATTTGATTTAAAAAAAAAATAGTTCTATGAAAATGCTTGAGTAAGATTTCCAGAAGTCTCTTTCGCAGTATAGGATTTGTGCAATGTTGACGTAACCGTACATAACCATAAGGACACTGCAGATGGGTCTCGCACACACACACCGACGTATTCGTAAGTTGCGAATACCCACAGCTTATAAGCAAACACACCGATTGCTTTAGCCATTCTTCGTGTTCAGTTAACTGTCCTTGTACTTATTTAAGTCGCAAGTTCTAACTGTTCTTTAAAGCGACTACAAGAACATGAGTGTTACCATCGATGCCTTAATTAATGCAACGACGTAAATTCTGTGTTAGTTATTGGCCGTCTCACATGTAACTCGCTTTTTAAAACCTTCGTAAAAGTTTTAAACTTTAAAATCTATTCTACGTCACTGGTGCATGCATACTACATGTTTCGACCAACACTGGTCATCTTCAGGTGTCTAAAATTACTGATGAGACTGCTACGCTTCCGTTCGTATTGCGTTGCAGCACAGCTATTTTATCTTACAATTTAAAAAAATTGTATATGTAGTAGTTAAGGCACTATGCTACAAGTCGGAAGATCGCGGGTTAAAATACCGATGAGGTCATTGGATTTGTTTTAAGTTGACCTAATCCTTCCGGCCGCACTATGGCCCTGGGGTTCACTCAGCCTCTAAAAGAAATGAGTACCAGGAATTAAATAAATAATTTTCCTGGGGAGTAAAGCGCGGTCGGAGCGTAAGGCTGACAACCTTACCGCCATCTTTGAGCCAATTGTCTAGATAATGTGGGACCCTCAACGTCTCACAACCCTATGGGCCTTCATGGCCTGTTAGAGGGATAGCTTTACTTTTTACTGTTCATAACGTAATTGGTTGATTAAAATTATCAGTCATCCTTGCACAAGACGCCAGTGAAGTCTGATAGCGTAATTATATATTAGTTAATCACAAGGTCAATATCTATCTATCTACCTACCTACCTATCCTTACCCTACCCACCTTACCATACCTATCTACCTACCTATCTCACCTTACATTACCTACCTTACCTTACCCTACCTACCTCATCTTTATATATCACATTACCATACGTACCTACCTATCTCACCTTACATTACCTACCTTACCCTATCCTATCTACCTTACCTTACCCGACTACCTACCTACCTATCCATCTATCTATCTAGAAACGCTTCGTTTCACTTTAGTTTCTTAATTTTAGACAGTCGATGGAACTCGCTGGACAGAGGATCAGCCCATCGCAACGTGCTACCTACACAGGACAACACAGACACAGAATAAACGCAGTCATACGTCCATGCCTTGAGTGAGATTCGAACCCACAATTCCAGTGTTCGAGCGGGAGAAGATATTTCGTGCCTTGGACGGCGCGGCCACTGTGATCGGTACATATATACTGGACACTAAATTCTTAAGTAATATGCAACATGATTCGGCAATTATGTGGTCGTCCTCAGGTGTTGCCATGTCGTACTCTGAGCTGATACATTGTGACTGTATACTCACTACAGACAAAAGTGAGCATTGCTTTATAATATCATTAAGAGAATTGCTGTTTTCTTCAAATCTAGGTTACAATTAGAATTAGAATTCTAACCTCGACTCTTAACGAATCGTAATTATTACTTTAATAGACATTTTAAACAATTAGAATTATTGTTTTAACCTTAAATTTAACAAAATACAGTCATAATTTTAATTTCAACTATAACCAATTTTAATTTGAAATGTAATTCTAAAGAAACATCCTATTTATCTAAAAAGATGGTTAATTGTAGCCACTTAGAAAACTGCTATTTATATTGAGGGAGGTTCACAGTTTGCTAAGCGCTAATTTGTACAATGTTAGGACCGTTGTATCAGTATTGTAGAGGGTGTCCGGATGAAAGGTATCCAAAATAAAAAAAAATATATATCTCGGAAACTAATTATCATCCACGTATCCGGTTTGTGTCATCGGAAAGGAAAACTGAGAGTTTCTTATGTGAATACCCAGCTTACGCGCATGCGCCGCCACATTTTTACCTCCATGTTAGGAATCACCTGGACAGAGAGATGGCTGGGAGATAGATCGGCAGAGGTGGACAAATCGCTTGGCCTCCTAGGTCGCCAGATTTAACCTCGCTGAATGTTTTCTTGTGGGGTTACGTGAAGAACAGTGTCTACCAGGTTAAGATCAATGACCTTCAACACCTCAAATCCCGCATAAGGGACGCTGTGGCTAACACCAGACATGCTTCAAGCCCGGATATTTGTCGTGTCACTAATGGAGCCCATATTTAAATTTATTGATAATAAATATTATTTTGATAAAGTTATAAGTATATGCAGAAAAAAACTTGGATAGTTTCTCTTTGTAATGTGTATAATAAATCCTTTCTGAGATATAATGATTCTATTTTGAATGCCTTTCATCCGGACACCCTGTATTTCATATCTTTCAGTATAATAAGAACAGTTATGTTTTCAAATTCAAGGACGATTAGACGGGCGGAGCATGTAGCACGTGTAGGAGAGATGACACATGCACGGTCGGAAAACCCGAAGAGAAGAGATCAATTCGAAAATGTAAATGGGAGAATAATATTAAATGGATCTTCCAGAAGTAAGTTGGAAGAGTATGGATTGAATTTATCTGGCTCAGGACAGAGACAAGTATTGGGGTCTTGTAAATGCAATTATGAACGGGTGGTCCATAAAAGAGAGACTTTCTTGGGTAACTAAAGAACTCTACAATAGGGGTCAGTCATTTAATTAGTTAGTGAATATACTATGCAGCTGTGTTATGTCCGCTTTCGTGTTTCAGTAATGGATCTAACGGCTGATCACAGTAGCCGCGCGGTCTGAGGTATGAACTGTCTTCCTTCGCTCGAAAACTAGGATCGTGGATTCGAATTCCACTCAAGGCATTGATATCGTTTGCGTTTATTCTGTGTTTGTGCTGTTCTGTGTGTCGGTAGCGACCTTGCGACGGGCTGATCCCTAATCCAAGGAGTCCTACCGACTGTATTTAAGAAAAAGAAACTGAAAAAGCTTCCGAGGTCCAGCAAAGGGCTGTAGAGCCACAGACAGACATACAATGGATCAAACGATAGGTTATTTACAGGGGTAAAAAATTCTGTATTCTTCGATCATTCAAACAAAAAGCCAGACATTTCTCCACTATAGAAACTATGCAACTATGTCACTCTAATATTTTCCTTACATCTTGCTAACACAGGTCATCGTATCCATGTCAGGTACATATTTACTGTTCGACATCCGTGGAGAAATAAGAACAAAGGGCGTAGGAGAATATTAAAGAACAATTACAGAAACGTTTTTCACTTCTCGGCCTTGATTTTTCACTCGTCACGGACGACCTGACGACCGGGTTTGTTGAGCCCTGGCTCTTTGCTACTTCAATTACAATCGGCTAGACCATCTGATATGTTTCGACTCACATTTATTCCTAAGATGTTCATTCGGTACTTCTTGGCCGATGAATTATATGTATACAGTAGCCTCTTCTTCATTTTAAGAATGTATGTAACTGTTCTCAGATATGAATTATGTTCTGTGGGTTATGAGGCCCCGCGTATGTGGTCTAATGGTCAGAGTTTTGGGCTACAGATCCGGAGGTCACGGGTTCGATTCCCGACGCTACCACATTTTCAGAGAAGTAGTGGGTCTGGAACGGGGTCCACTCAGCCTCGTGAGGATAATTCAGGAGTTATTTCAAGGAAATAGCGGCTCCGGTCTAGAAAACCAAGATTAACGGTCGTGGGGATCCGTTACGCTAACAACGCGACACCCTCTATCCGCTAAAGTTGGCACTAACTTCATCGACAAACGGCGGTCGCTCGGTTGGTATAGTTCGCTTGCGGACTACAGGACACGGAGTTTAGGTTATTGAACGATGCCTTATCGGTATCATGAAAGTTGAATAATGCTTTTGATAGGATCTGGAAGGAAACAGTCATAGCCTAATCGAGGTACTACGTCGGCAATTGCCTAGAGGGATTCAGAAATTAAAAGTTGCACATTTTCTTGACATTTTAAAGGGTACTAAATAGGGCAAATGTTCATGTCCTACAAAATCCCCGTTCACAAAAATTTGTCGCAGGATTCATCAATAACAGGAGAATGGTCTTTGAACACGTACGTGTATTCTTTGACCATATATGAAAGTGATGTTCTAATGCCATATTGATTTTCAAACGCTTACAGAGATGGCAGCTCTGTGCTCTAAACTGTGTCTCCTGTAAATTGCTCGTTGACTGAAAATCCATTAAATGACAATTATTTTCTTGTTAATAAACTCATACATGAATTACCTAATATACATAGAAATTGGTTAATGAAGATAAATATATAGTACACATTAAGATAAATATAAAATATCCGTCAAGTATATCAAACTTTTAATAATGAAATACAAGTTAGAGTCCAAATTACTTGTGCTCGTGCTCGTGTGACTTGCTACGCTCGCGAGTAATGTGGACGACATGACAAGTCACGAGACAAGCAAATTTTAAATTTTTAGTTTAAAAACTATAGCTAATAAATTAAAATACGAATACAGCCTATACACACTACGAGTAAATATACGGATCCTCACGCGCCGAAGCCTGACGAGCACCAGCACGAGCACGAGTAACGTGGACGCGCCTTTAGAGTCCGACAATTATCTATCTGATCTGGCAATACTGAGAGCCAAGCAGTATTAAAGAAAACTTACTTACTTACTCACTCATGAAGCTGAGCCCTTCTTGAGGAGCCGCCAAATCTGCAGCTTCTCAAGAGCTTCCCAGCATTTTATGGAACCCGAAGGTTCATTACCGTGTTCACAAGAGCCCTCCACTGGTCCCTATCCTGAGCCAGATCTATCCAATCCATCCCATCCCATCCTATCTCTCTAAGATCCATTTTAATATTGTCCACCCACCTACGCCTTGGTCTTCCCTGTGGTCTCTTTCCTTCTGGCTTTCCGTCCAATATCCTATACGCATTTCTCGTCGCCCCCATTCGTGCTACATGACCTGCCCACCTCATCCTATTAAAGAAAACGTGCCGAGTGGACCCAGTTGGACTTCACGGCCCACTAAGAGAATTTAAAAAAAGTATAGATTTACTTTCAGTGTACTTAATTTGTTTAATTATGTAAGTTTTCTTTCTTCTAATTAAAGAAAACTTACATAATTAAAAAAATAAGTATACTGAAAGCAAATCTATACTTTCTTTTTTAAATTCTCTTAGTGGGGGGGTGAAGTCCAACTGGGTCCACTCGGCACGGTGGCCACTGATTGGCCTACTGCAGCCTGCCCCGGGTGATTATGATGATGGAGAATTTGGTCGAATGAAGATTGGCAGGGGAAACCGAAGTACTCTATGTTTGATCTCCCCGCAAAGGTGCCTCCACCTTATCGTGGTGGTGGGGCTTGCCTGACTGTGTGACCTTCTTTGCTATGCCGGCGGTAGTTCAACTACTGGTAGGGTCACCCATACCGGAAATGTCAAAGGGTAGAGTTCAGAAAAACAGAGATACCCGGGTCCTCCAGGTTGGGGGTTGGGAATGAGGCTAACAACCTCATCCAGTAAAAAGAATTTTGTTCAGAAACCTAGCAACGAGCCTCGGATAAGTGGAACATATAGGAAACGGGGTAAGCCTGAAGAAGATTAAGGTGAAAGGATGGATAGAGAAGATGAGGAAAAGAGAGCAGTGGAGACTGGTTGTGGAGGACGCCAAGGCTCACACAGGGCTGTAGCGCCGAGTGGTAGATAGGTAAGTTTCAGCTGGCCGCAAGGTCTAAGGTATGAACGGTCTTCGCCCGCTCGCATGCTGGGATCGTGGGTTCGAATCCCACTCACGGCATTGATGTCTTGTGTGTGCGTTTATTCTGTTTTTGTTGTCCTGTCTGTAGGTAGCGGCCTTGCGACGGGGCTGATCACTCATACAAGGAGTCTTAGAGATTGCGTAAAAATGATTACGAAAATGAAGAAGAGGATAGGGTCCAACAAAAGGCTGTAGAGCAATTGATGAATGAATGAATGGATGAAACTGTTCATCTACCAAACTACTGGGCAATATAGTCCACAAGACCGCAGAACCAATATTCACTGCAGTGAGAGCCTCAAATCTCGTACTTGGTAGCAGCTGTTTCTGTATGTGAAAGCGATTTCTTAATGATCTTTATATTTTTGGCCAGGAATTCAGTGAAATCTCACCACTGTGCCTGTAGCATGGGAACCACAACACTCGATATATGTGCATTACGCTACACAAACAGTACTGAATTGTTAATTCGCTAACGATGCGCCAATTTTTCGAGACTGCAGACTGCCATTGTGTGAGATACGTTTCATGGTCACATGTTGGTGAACTAGCATTTCGGGAACCTAAACAAAAGTCCTTTTCAATATTTCTTTCCATAGTTCATGATCACTCATTCATGGAGCTGAGCCCTTCTTGAGAAGCCACCAATTGTGCAGCTACTCAAGAATTTCAACGGCATTTTATGGAACCAGAAGGTTCATTACCGTGTTCACAAGATCCATCCGCTGTCCCTATCCTGAGCCAGATCAATCCAATCCATACCATCCTGGTCTCCTGGGATACAATGCCATGTAGCCAGGTGAAAGTCAACAGACGTTTAGGAAGGACACGCCGCCTCCATCTTCAGGGTCAATAAGTGAGCAAAGCAAGAAACCACCATGAGGCAGGCAGCAAGGAAATCTGTTGGGTTCTCTTAGTGTATAAAATAATAATTGGTTGCTTGTTCCTTGGGGACAAGACGCCAGAAGTTCGAAACTGACCACTGAAATGTGTAAGACTACAACAACGCGGAGCTTTACCACCGCTGTGCCATAAGTTGTATTGCGTTGTGCCTAAGCATGAGGAAAATGTTATATGCTTTTCATTTTAAATTTCTTACATTATTATAACTACTTTCTATGACGTAAAAAGTTAAATACAGAATTCTTTTGAGTGATTTCAAATACTTCTCAGAAAGTGAATGTCACAATAGCGGAGAGTTGTTTCACAAGTACGTGTTACAATGGATAAACTCTCTTATGAATCAGCAGTTTCATCCATAAAAAAAAAAGATATTTCGCACAACAGCAGAATATTATATAATATAAGAAGTCAACAATCTGTGGAGTGTTAAATAGGCAAAGTAATTAAATAGATTTAATTAAAATCAATTAATCTTATCTCCGATCTATAGCATGTCGAAACCGATTACTTCATATCGATACAGAAGTTCGACTTAAATAACAAGCGTATATGTGGTCATTCGAACGGAAATTCTTTGCTTTACGTCATCGATTTTATGCGTTTTACTTATCGGGTTATTCG
This sequence comes from Cryptotermes secundus, assembly GCF_002891405.2. Lineage (NCBI taxonomy): Eukaryota > Metazoa > Arthropoda > Insecta > Blattodea > Kalotermitidae > Cryptotermes > Cryptotermes secundus. The sequence goes on from NW_019718275.1 coordinate 382,323, forward strand.
CCAACTCAGTTTTGAGACAGTGGATTACGTTCGGAAGATCAGGAAATTCCACGCACTTATGCCATCAGAGGATGTATTACCGTGATCTCAGGGAAACGTAACATTATTCACTCCTAAACTCGTTAAATACAACCCATAACCTCACACTCTATTCCTTGAAACTCCATTTCAATATTATAATTTCATCTGCACTCAGGTCTCTAAACGATGCTGGTCCTCGTTATATACCCTCGGCACGGACTGCACAGAAGACACTTTTCTTGCAGCTGCTATGCTGTAGTGTAACGTAGCCAGTGAGACCGACGGCATAGAAAACACATCTTCTAGCAGTTCTTCTATTGTTGCGTACGTAAGCGTGGTCGCTGTCACGTAACGTTTTCTGAGCCACTGCTTAGCAACGAGCGTTTGCTGAGCCGTTTCATAGCAACGGCTGTTTCTGCTAGCTTCACAAATTTGGCTTTCAAGAGACATGCCACAATACATACAGATTACACATTAGGTTAGTTAGATCTAAGCTTGTATACACGTCCGTTTTCTGGGATTCAATTACGTCAACTGATGCCAACAAACTGGAACGCATCCAGCAGAGGTTTGCGGCCTCTGTTTTAACCGTTTCTTTCCTACAGGCCATTACAGTTATTCTCTTGCTTTGGAGCAGTTAAAATTGCACATTTTGCGCATGAGAAGGCATCACCTCGACACACTGTTTTCTTTTTCTATTCAAGTTTACCTTGGTCCTAAATTCTGTCCTTCTGTTTCGGAAATTGTTGGTCTTCAAGTTCCCGCTTGGTTCATCAGAGACTTTCCTTCGTTCAATGTCTGATTTTCATGTAAAAACTGGCCATCTGCTAGATGCGCGTCAGCTGCAAGGATGTTGACGCATCTGGAGCCAAAACTGCTCTTAATCATATTCGGTAACGGTCCCTTAATCGTATCAAAACATACATTGTACGCAGCATGTACGTGTATTTATGTATCGGCCTATACATTTTGTCTCGCCGCATAATGGCACAACCATTATAAACCTACGTGTATATATTTTATTTCTCTCATATATTATTTATAATAAATAAAACTCCGTGGCCTGTAGTCCGCAGTCGAACTATACTGACCGAGCGACCGCCGCTTGTCGGCGAAGTTAGTGTCAACTTTTGTGGATAGAGGGTGTCGCGTGGTCAGCGCAACGGATCCACACGGCCGTTAATCTCGGTTTTCTAGACCGCAGCAGCTATTTCCTTGAAATAGCTGCTCAATTATCCTCACGAGGCTAACTGGACCCCGTTCCAGACCCACTACTTCTCAGAAAATCTTATAGCGCCGGGAATCGAACCCAGGACCTCTTGATCTGTAGCCAGGAACTCTGACCACCAGACCATTGAGGAGGTCTATTATTATTAATAAAGTCTATTCTTTAATTATATTATTATTATTATATAAACTGCCCGATTTGTATTTTGTTTCTAAAATTTTTGTTGTTTCTCTCTACGTACCCATGCTAACTTTGTAATTCGACACTAAGCTGCTAAGTTTGCATGTAAATAAACAAGAACTGAAAGTAATTATTATTATTCTCAAAGCAACTGCGTAGTTACGAATGTACTCGCTTTGGTTCTTTAGCAATGCCTCCAATATTTCTTTTTACTTCTAGTGGGGTGGGACTAAGTCCCTTGTACTGCGGCCACTTCTGGCCTATTGTACCAGCCCCGGATAATAGGAGGGTGATTGTGGAGCAATTGGTGGAATGAAGATTGGCAGAGGAAACCGAAGTACTTGGAGAAAACCTGCCACAGCGCCAATTTGTCCACCACAAATCCCACTTGACCAGACCCGGGACCGAACCCGGGCCGGCCTATTGTGTTCAATAAATGATCTATCTACTCTCCTGCCTCTAGTTCCTGCCTCCTGTTAACAGGCCGTGGAGGCCCATGGGGTTCTGAAACGTCGAGGTTTCGGCATTTTCTAGATAATCGGCTCACAAATGGTGGAAGAGTGTAGTCGGTATAGCTACTGGCTACGGGCTGGACGACCGAGGGGTCGGAGTTCGAATCCCGGTAGCGTCAAGGATTTTCTCTTCTCCAAGTCGTCCAGACTAGCTCTGGGGCCCATCGAGCCTCCTATCCAATGGGTACCGGGGGCTCTTTCCCTGGTGGTAAAGCGACCTGGGCGTGAAGCTAACCACTCACTTCCAACTAGTGCCGAGGTCAAGAAAATGTGGATCTATACAGCGACTCCCTCATACGCATTCATGGTTAATTAGTTAAGCACAGCGACAGCTTTAACTTTTACAGTATTTTGACTGATGTCTTTTCAATCATGCAAAATGTTAAGGAAACTCTTTCCTTTGCGGAAGCACAACACTGTGTCCGCGTCTGGTAGCACATAAATAAAGCTCTGAAAGTTGACTTCGGCAGTCTACCAGTTACAGGAGCTTATAAAGCCCAAGCATTCTCTTTATTTGCCAAGAAAAAGAAAACTTTTTACACGGTTACGACAGGGATTTCTCTTCTCGTCACCATGTACATGCTCATTTTTTGTAACCGTTAATTATAATGCGGTGCATTATATTTGAAAGTGACCACCTACGTGGACTAGTAGTCAGAGTCTCTGCCTACTGATCCAGAGGTCCCGGGTTCGATTTCCGGCGCTACCAGATTTCCTAAGAAGTAGTGGGTCTGGAACGGGGTCCAACTCAGCCTCGTGAGGGTAACTGATGAGCTATTTCAAAGAAATAGCGGCTCCGGTCTAGAAAACCGAAATTATCGGCCGTGGGGATTCTTTGCGCTGACCACGCGACACCTTCTATCTGCTAAAGTTGGAACTAACTTCGCCGACAAGCGGCGGTCGCTCGGTCGGTATAGTTCGCTCGCGGACTAAGACCACGGAATTTGTTTTTATTTGATTAAGACTAATAAATTGGAAGCTGTATTTTGTAAGACTGGGTTAATGAGATAGTCCGTTCTTGCTTTTAGAACTTGACATAGGCTCATTCTTGCTGAGTGAACAGTGTGCAGCCACGTGCAACTTTTCCTAGGACTATCTTGTTTTAGACATGGCGGCAGAGCTTTGGAAATAAGACAGCTGACAGATGGGGCAAGCAGTAAACAATAAGTAGGTCGGCCCGCTAAACACGCTATTCTCAAGAAGCTGTGAAAAATTCCGCCGTTTGTGTTTTAAGGGCTAGAATCGACTAGCAACTTCATCTAATTCGGAAATTCAAAATTATGAGACTTCCTAGACGTTTAACTAGGTCAATAAAGATGTCTTAGGGAGGCAACATTTAGGCTGGGGCCACACGAGCGCATGAAGTACGTCCGTTGCAACGAACGTACTTTATGATGGACGTTGCTGAGGACACCACACAGTTGCAGAACGCGGTGCGTAGTTTTCTGTCTGCAATGGAGCCAGAAGAAAGCGTAGCATTCGCATTTCTTGTTTATTTGTACAACTGATGTCACGACGTTCGTTACAACGGACGCATTTTGTGCACTCGTGTGGCCCCAGCCTTAGTGGAAGCAGAGGCTCTGAGAAGCTCGCAACTTCAGAGCGAAGCAGAGCAGAGCAAAGCAGAGAAGAGCAGATCAAAGCAGAGCAGAGCAAAGCAGAGCAGAGTAGAGCAGAGCAGAGCAAAGCAGAGCAGAGCAAAGCAGAGCAGAATAGAGCAGAGCAGAGCAGAGCAAAGCAGAGTAGAGTAGAGTAGAGCAGAGCAGGGCAAAGCAGAGCAGGGCAAAGCAGAGCAGAGCAGAGGAGAGGAGAGCAAAGCAGAGCAAAGCAGAACAGAGTAGAGCAGAGCAGAACAAAGCAGAGCAGAGTAGAGCAGAGCAGAGCAGAGGAGAGCAGAGCAAAGCAGAGTAGAGCACAGCAGAGTAGAGCAGAGGAGAGCAGAGCAAAGCAAAGCAGAGCAGAGTAGAGTAGAGCAGAGCAGAGCAAAGCAGAGCAGAGCAGTTCCTCAAACTCTCTTGTTTCGGTTTCCAAAATATTCGGACGCGAAATCTGCGGTCCGCACAAATTCAAAATTAACTTGGTGGATTATTTATGTATTTATTTATTTAATTATGTTCTTATTTATTTATTTATTCATTAATTTGTTATTAGGTGATTATTGTGCGATTTTCGACAATTAGTTCAACTTAAAACCTGCCATAATGTATTTAATATTATTAAAGTGGGTATGCAGTTATTTACATATCAGTGTGATAATCAATGTATTTCGCTTTGAGCGTCGTTTAATATATCGCCGTCCCGTGTCAATCATTGTTGTCATTTTGTGTTCCTCCTCTCCTGCTAGAGCAAGGTCCGTTAAGACACGGTCAGATTTCCTCATTTACCGGACTTAAAGCCTCAGCTGGTCATGTCGCTATCTGCCCTTACCGGAAGCCATCCTACGAATTTATATCCACTACTTCCTGGTGAATATTGGCGCCCAAAACAAATCCTTCTGATATCCAAACCAACCAACCAACCAACCAACCGGCGCGTAAGGCTGATAACCTCGCCGCCATCTGTGAGCCGATTATGTAAAAAATGTGGGAGCCTCGACGTCTCACAACCGTATGGGCCTCCATAGTCTGTTACAGGGACAGCTTCACCTTTTTTTTTTACCTTTTACTAATTAACATTAGTCTGCCATTGGACACGACACAGCGCCTGTCCTCCCTACCACTTTCTCAGGAGATAACTGTTTTTCGATCACGCCCTTGCGTATGCTGTGGCAGAGATATTTAAACCGAGTTTTAAAGCAAGCTAGCGAAGTATATTTCGGATTATCTCTTCTGACCGTGTCTTGTTATTTCTCCTATTTATTCAGCTGTGAGCATAGTTATGAGATGTTAACAACTCATATTGAGAAGTCAAGAGCTTTCGAGAGAATTTCTGGTACATTCAATAGACTGAAAATGGCGATATTATTAGAATCGTTTCGGAATCGATATCGAAATATCGAACTCCCACAAACGAATTTTCATCTTTGCTATGACGACCCGTCATATTGGAATGTCGAGAGAACATTGATAAGATAATGTTGAAGTTCGTGTTTATTATAATCTTACGAACCATGTGAGGTAAATAGAAGATACAGTACAAAAATTAAAGAGACAGAAATAATCTATACTGACTTCAATCAAATGTTTTTACATCGAGTAATATAATTATTATTTGATGTGCGAGAATGCAGATTACCTTTGTAATAAAAATAATAACGCTATGCTGCAAATGTAAAATTCAACATAGTTAATATAGAAAAGAGATTCTAATAACTATTTACATAACATATAATACAATGGAGAATAATTCTTCTTATGAGCAACAGTCGTTCAGATAAACAAAAAAATTGCCTGTGTTTAATGGAAAAAGAAATTTCATTACCGAGTTCACTCGTTCCCACATTCTCGTTCTATACTGTGCCAGATGAATTCAATTTACACCCTCACAACCTATTCACTTATTGCAACATTTATCATCCCATCTACGTCAAGGTCTCCCGAATTGTTCCACCCCTTTACGTTTCCCGCTTATATTTTTTAAATATTCCTCAAGTCTCCCATGCAAACTACATGTCACATCCACTTAACCCTCTAAGATTTGATTGTTCTAACTATATTTAGCAAGGAAAAAAACTATAAAACTCCCAAACATGTAATTTCTATCCTCCGTCCCTCTTTATTTCCTGTGATTAAATATTCTCCAGAGGACACAGTTCTTATATGGCCTTATTTTGAAGCACTGCAGCACTTTGGGTACCAAATCAGCATTTGCTGTAGAATGGAGGAAAACCATGGAAAACCTTGATAGAGTTGGACGGTCGCAGGACCTTCCGGATGCAAACTAACTTCTATCCAATAGCCCGACATTAAATACGCGAACACTAACATTAGTCCATGTATCTGTGCTGTTGCATTATTTGAAAAAAAAAAAATTACATATTTGTTTCTACATATTTTTTATGTGCATACTTTGGATCAGCAGCAAACAGTTGTGCATAATATCTGAAGGGGGAAACCTACAAGCACACACATGCATATTGAAGCGTGTTTACCGAACCATTCTATAGTAACGGTCGCGGTGCGGACCTCACAGAAAACAGTCTCTCTACTGTTGAGGCTTGTTTACAGAGCCGTTGATTAGCAATGGGTATACACATCACAGTATCTTTATACACCTGAGGAATGATTTATGGCGTTAATTCACAAACATAATTCTACAATGTAAAATAAGAAAAAACGTATAGTTTTATTTGTTGCTTCTTAAAGACTTCTCGTTATCTCCTTACATCGCTCATACACTGAACGGTTTTATTTCTATCGAAACGTCCTTTCCGGGCTCCGATCTCGGGACCGATACGTAACCTTGAACGATGTGCCATGCTTAACTACAGAAGTAATTTGCAAGTTACCTCGAGCGAAACTTGTGTGAATAGTTTTCATTGTGTCTGTTCTTGCAGTTTCCAGCATCAGCCATGACAGTACATTATGTAACGACACAATGGTACAGTATTTAAGGCGCGAAATTGAATTCACCAGACTTCCCAGTTTGGTCCAAGGTTTCACAAAATGTTTTAGCAACTCCTATTTTCATTATAGTCCACAGAAATAATTGAACTATATATTCCAATTAAATACACATTTAAATCTTTTCTTTGTCATTTTTGCATGCCTAACTGATCTTAATGTTCGTTTATTGCAGATATTAACCTTTTGACCAAAAACTAATAGCATTGTAATACCATACTGCACACATAGAAAATAATTTTATATTCATTCGTTAAGTATTCACTTGCTTACTTACTTACTCGTGGAGCTGAGCCCTTCTTGAGGAGAAGCCAAATCTGCAGCTACTCAAGAATTTCCCAGCATTTTATGGAACCAAAGGTTCATTACCGTGTTCACAAGAGCCCTCCACTGGTCCCTATCCTGAGCCAGATCAATCCAATCCATATCATTTCATCCCATATCTCTAAGATCCATTTTAATATTGTCCAACCACCTACGCTTTGGTCTTCCCAGTGGTGGCTTTCCCACCAATATCCTATATGCATTGCTCTTCTCCCCCATTCGTGTTACATGCCCTGCCCACCTCATCCTCCTTGACTTGATCACTCTCATTATACTTGGTGAAGAGTACAAGTAATGAAGCTCGTCACTGGGGAAAAAATAAACCTGACGGCACCATAGCTCAAGCGATTAGTCGCTGGCTTTCCACCGCGGCGGCCCGGGTTCGATCCCGGGGGTCTGGTCAAGTGGGATTTGTGGTGGACAAAGTGGCGCTGGGGCAGGTTTTTCTCCGAGTACTTCGGTTTCCCTTGCCAATCTTCATTCCACCAATTGCTCCACAATCACCCTCACCTATCTGGGACTGGTACAATAGGCGAGAAGTGGCCGCTGTACAAGGGACTTACTCCCACCCCACTAGCAATAAAAAAATATAGAAAATATAAGGGATAGTATAGAAAGACTGAAGGTACATAGACTGGAATTAAACGTTTTTAACTTTAATGATATGTGTAGTGTTCCGTATTACCTGCAAGTATCCGCCGAAGCTAGTAAGTTTCTGTCCATTTGTTCTTTACAGATTGCAGTGGAAATTTCCTTCTGAGTTTCACCGCCATGACCTGGCACAGCGCATTGTCCAGCATTACACTCCACTTCACAAACTGAAAAGATTAACAAACATTGCTAGCGCCTTTGCAATTTACAGCACGATGAATGTGTCCTTCTCCCTCCTTGAAAGACGCTGTTTCTTTTCCTGCCCGCATTCGGAAAGTATTTAAATGTTTCTTTACACGAACTTCATAACTGAAAGCATAATGAAAAGTTGTGTCTCACCGGTTACAGAAACTATCAACACGAAGAATTTTGAAATAGATTTATACTCATTTTAGTTTATAACGGTCCATATTTCATGTGAAAGCTTTATCATTTTACAAAACTATAGGGTTATCGTCCAAAGCAGGCTTCTTAACACTGTCAAGTGCTAGTAACTTGACACAGGATTCGGGCTGGGAGTTGGATTTACTGTACACTTATAAATATAAATACACTTATAAACGTAATTAGAAATTACCGCTAATCTACACACTTATAACATTATTATATCGCACGTTGTCTCAGTCTGTTATAGTCGTTACCAGATGTTGCTTGGTTACGGTTCCCAATAATGGAGATTCTTCTGCTCTAGTGATTAGGTCGTTACCGGCTAGCTACCCTCACAACTAACTCATTGCCCCAGCTGTAGACTTTCAACTAGATTAAGTCAAGTCACGTTAAGTCAGTCAAGCCCCATCTGGGGCCCCAAACTAGATTTTTGTCAATTTCAGTTGCAGTTTTGTCGATGTGATGCGACCTCTCAGACGAGAGGACAGGTCTGGAAATTACTGCGGTTATAGTCGGTACTTTGCGTCATCCATATCTACAATTTTACATGTGGGCAATATATATAGTCAGTCAGTTGTCAAGAGTCCGTTTCCTAGTGGATACATACTGTGACATGACGCCTGAAAGCCTGAAGTGCGCAGTGAGAGAAGCACAACAGATGCGTCTGTTGCTGGACAACGGTTAGGTAAACATTGTTCCCACAGCAATGAATTACCGTAGCAACGGACATGCAGAATAACATAAGAACTGTAAGACATGGTGTTCTGTCTGCGGTTTGCACAGGGTCATGAAAGTCCACGCAATTGATTTGCAGGAAACATTAAAATGTGGTCAAGAGTCTCACGGGACTCGGACCCGAGAATGACTGCACTGGTGAGGGCCAGTAGCAATTATAAACAACAGACCTGTGCTATCGTCAGAGACAGCGCCCCACACCAACAAACCCGCAATTATCTAACAGTAACGAAAATATGTTCGTAAGCCCCAGATGGGTGCTTTATTTCGGTCGGTCGTAACATAAGACTCAGACTCAGGCAGTCAGACTTACTGAGTAGCAGAAGACTAGAGACCAAGAAGAAATACAATGAGAGATCCGTTATCAAGAAGGAGTTCAATGTGTGAACTGTTATCATCAAGTGCAATTGTTATACAGATGTCCAATAAATCCAATCATCAAATCTAAAATTACCATTATATTTATAGTTTTACATGTAACTCTACGTATGTATTTATGTATAATATATACAAGGCCTCTGTCAGTGTAGGCTTGGAAAAGCAGATCATACCCAAACACATGTAGTTCATGTTACAACGGCTGCTTAGTCACTTGAACGGTCGTACGCTTGACAGCCGCCAAGTTTAAGCCTCTTATGTTTTCTATTACGGGCTTCGCCTGTTCCGATGTCACGAACATTTGTATTTTCATGATTTTGTATGCTCTCTACTTGTTGCTTGCACAATTCCGTTATGTAGTTATAAATATACGGTACTTGGAAAGCCATGTGCAACTCGCGGACCCGTGTGCGTATAGTAAAACTTGTTTTGTACGCGCTGCAATTTCGAAAGGAATCCGCTGCAAATTCCCAGACGGGGCTACCATTTGTTTATAGGGAGTTAGTTTAAGGTAAGGGCTCAATCGCTCGCTTTTAATAGGGAATAGACTCTAATAAATACTCTGAAGGCCTTAGCTTTGATTATTTCTATATGCAGTCTGCATGTAACCCTCTTGTCGAAGATTACACTGAGATGTTTTACACGATTCATGAAAGGGATGGTCCGTCCGTTCAATGTGAGGTGAGACTTGCGAGGTCTAAATGTATGAGAAAAGTAGACGACCCAAGTCTTATCTTTATTGTTCTTAATGTGTTCACAGTGTTCACACAATGTCTCAATCAAATTGAGACCGCGCTGCACCTTTCTGAGAACATAACCCTCTCTGCGATCCGTGGAATAAATAGAAGTGCCAAAGTAAAAGAGGGTCAGATAAACACGTGGGGGTTGGCGTACAGTGTTGGGGACAGGGAAGAACCTTGAGGCACCCTGGCTTGTATTTCTTTAGGCATGGATATTTCACCTTCAAAACAGACTGTGAGCTTTTGCTCGGATAGAAAATAGCTAAAAGCTTAATTAAATTAGTCGAAAATTTTAATTTATATAAATTTTATAACAAGCCAGGGTGCCATGTTGTATCAAACGATTTTTCGGTATCCAAGAACACCGCCGCCGTAGACATGTTATTGTTTAAATTTGAGGTCACATGGTCCGTAAACCTCATATGCACATACATTGCAATGTTGTGCTATGACGTCCAGTTGGTCCTCATTATACAGCCTCGATACGGAATGAAAATAAAACACCAACAGTTCTGTTATTGCGTGCGTATCCGTTGCCGTGGAAACGTTTCTACCCAGACACGAGAAATATTGGTTGGTTCAGCTCAAGTTTTGGCTTTATACTAGTCTCACCTCAGTCTGTTTAGCGACGGGCTACTGGCTGGAAGGAACAGGTTCGATTTCCGTCAGGGGCAAAGAATTTTTCTTTTCTCTATAACGTTCAAACCGGCTCTTGATCCCACTCAGCGTCCGATCCAATGGTAACGGGGTTCTTTCCTGGGTTAAAGCGACCGGATCGTGAAGCTGATCACTCACCTCCAACTAATGCCGAGGTTAAGAATGGTGGAGTTATACCTTCATTCCCCATAAGTCTTTATATCGTGGTGCTAAATTAAGCACAAGGACAGCTTTATTTGTTCCTTTTACTGGTTTCTTGAACATAATAAGGATTAAGGATCTCGTATCCGGATTATTATAAATCGTGTTTTTGTTGGATATTATTTAAAGAAAAATGTTGCAGTTATATTTTCAAGGCAACGAGTAATGTGTATTGTTAAGAAGTTAACGGTTTAACTGTCCAAAGATGGCGGTCCATATTTCACCCACTGATCATCATATGCGTCAAACAAATCTAGGAAAAAAGAAAAGCATAAATGCTTCTAAGCAAGACATATCGGACGGAGAACACACACGCGGAAGAACGTTACTTTATGTGTAGAGGCTCAAATTTGAGATTGGAAATTTAAGCCATCACCTAAGTGTCTGGAGACTTGCGAAAAGTGTTTTGCAGTGAAAGAGCAAAGATGTCAACACCTGGGCAGGAACTAGGCTAAGAATGTGATGATCAGCATTTATGCCTAACCGCACTAGCAAGAAGCTTGCCTCACTAGGCCACGGGAGTATCGTAAGATTACCGTATGAACAGCGATGAGACGCCATGGGCCCGCCCACAACCACCAATAATAACCAATTAGAATATTACTTTGAGAATTGAGGACACTGAGGAGGAGTTAACTACCCTCTGTCGTCAACAGCTGAATTAGCAAATTAAAACTATAAATTACTGAATTTCGAGGGACTTGGGATTCTGATCTAACACAGAATATTGAGTTGTCAGCCGAAGGCACTCTTCAACATGGGCCTTACGAACGGAGGCAGTTGGCCTGCATCTTGTACTACAAGTAAGTTTCTTTACGCATAACAGCCATGTGGTTTAATAGTATTGTTGATAACAGTGTTGTTGAGTGATTTTAATGTGCAACTCCAGTGTACCCGGCGAGCCCTTAGGGGAGGATAGTAGAATCATGTAAAATGTAATTGCCTAGGATGTTAGTCAGGCAATAAGGGTTTTATAGTGTATGTGGCAAGGTTATGGTTAGCGTGTAGGATAAATATAGTATGTGGGTTTCATTATGTATAACTAAGGGTAGATTATGTTAAGAGTGAACTTTACGAAGGATAGTG
>NW_019718275.1:394348-425700 GCF_002891405.2 Cryptotermes secundus
AAATCTCGCCCAAAAGAAAAGCATAAATGCTTCTAAGCAAGACATAACGGCCGGACCCCCCTGCGCCGCCGCGGCATTAGTTTATGCTTAACCATATTAGTCTGTGCCTTTTGTCTAAACCTCAAAGGTTATTGCGGAGGAAGCCTCGCTGTTGACAAGTTCTCCATTGGTGGATAACTTCCAGATGGAAGGAATTATATTGGTAACTTCCGGCCTTGAGAAAAGTGAATCTTCAAATAAATAGGTAAAGTTTTCCTTGTGCTTAACTAATTAAGTACTACGTCATGAACACGTATGGGGGAGTGGATGTATAGATCCATATTTTCTTGACCTCGGCAGTAGTTGGAGATGAGTGGTAAGCTTTATGCTCCGGAAGCTTTATCCCCGAGAAAGGAGCCCACGGTATCCATTGGACAGGCCCCAGAGCCGGTCTGGACGACATGGAGAAGTGAAATTTCTTGACCCCACCGGGATTCGAACTGCGACCCCTCGGTAGTCCAGCCAGTAGCCAGTCGCTATACCGGTTCACGAATCCTCAAACACTTCACAGAATATTACAGTAAGAAAACAAACGTATGTCGGGACCGACGAATGCTTTCGAAAGGGTCGGTTGAGTAGGTCTATGTTAGGTCGAGACACCTGAATGCTTTTAGCAATGTTTCTCAAACTCTCGGTAACTATAAGAGCGGTCGGGTCACATGCGGGCCACTGAGCTATAATAACATCCCGCTTAGCCGTAAAGAACATTCAATTACGTTACTCTCTCACCTCTCCTCCTCACTCATTGCATGCCTTGTCGTCTTCATATTATGAAGACGACAAGGCATGCAATGAACTAGTTTAGCGTAAATCGAATAAGCACCTGAAGATGGCACTTTTGTGCCGAAACATGAAGTGCGAGTGAGAGGAGGAGATAGATGAGTGTATGCACTGGAAGACGGTTGAAATAAATCATGGACATGCAATTACATTTATTTTATTTGATAAAAATTATAAGAAATCCCGCTAAAAATCTTTTTCTCATGCAAACCACATGCTTATTTAAGCACACGTAAAAAACATCAATTCACACTCATGCAGTATGATGGATTACAATCAACCACAACTTGAAGCTGGAAACGAGGTACTCGATATTGTTTCGCGGACCACTGGTGGTCTGTGGACCACGATTTGAGACACTCTGTGTAGACTAGCTTGAGGCTTGGAAGTGGGAGACAAAGCACGAGGGAGATGTGAAGACAGGCAATCCGTGGGACGTCTTTCAGTGACCTCAGTACAGTAAGCATTACGTAAAGAACTGGGTCACTACGTTTCATAACAATTTATTTGCTAGTGACAGCCTCGGCTCCTTGTTACCGTTCATTATTTAACAACAATTCTTATTAGTATCAAGATAATACAGTGGATTGTGTTATGACAGATGACTGACGAGTTGGAAAGGGTTTTGAATGAAGCAGTGATAGCTTAACCCAGTTAATATCACGGAATTTGCCACTGGAGTAAATGAGTAAAATCATAAAAAATCCTTCAGTCAGGATAGTCGATGTCCCAGTAAAGATTCAAACCAAGCATTTCCTAATAAAATTCTAGACCTTTGCCGTTATACCAACCTGTTCAGTCCAGGTTCTATGTTACCAAAGAGAGATGAAGTCACAGGAGGTTGGAGAAAACTGCACAATGAGGAGCTTCATAAATTTTACTCTTCTCCAAGTATAATTAGAGTGATCAAAATCAAGGAGGATGATGTGGGGAGGGCATGTAGCACGAATGGGGGAGAAGAGGAATGCATATGGGATATTGGTGGGAAAGCCAGAAGGAAAGAGACCATTGGCAACAAGGTGTAGGTGGGTGGACAATATTAAAATGGTTCTTAGAGAGATAGGGTGGAATGATATAGATTGGATTTATCTGGCGCAGGATAAGTACCAGTGGAGGGTTCTTGTGAACACGGCAATGAACCTTCGGATTCCATAAAATGCTGGGAAATTCTTGAGTAGCTGCAGAATTGGCGGCTCCTCAAGAAGGGCTCAGCTCCATAAGTATGTAAATAGGTAGTGAAGTAAATTTCTTATTTATCATTACCAACTTCTGAACATGCGTGTATATTCCCATTGACCGTTGTTTGTTTACCTCAGGAGTACAGGGTATTATTCCCTTTTTGCATTGAAAGGGTGGCAAAACATCGAAACTGATATAGGCCGATTTTGCTGTACAAAACCAGTGATGCATAGTAAGCACATAAGCGAAGAAACGGAGAAAACTAGATGAATATTTTTTTACTTAAAAGACTGTATCCTGTTTGTATCCACTGTCCAAGGTTTTGGGATTAACTGTCACAGAAATTATGTTAAAACTTTTGTAGTTTTATTTTTATCTCATGTTACATGTTTATATATTTTTATTCCTTGCATTACAGTGTAGATTTAAATACATTTGTGTTTTCGCACCTGTTGATGATAGCTTTCCTGTCGAAACATGTAATGTTAGATAAGAATAAAACTATAAACTTTTAATATAATTTGTGTGACTGTTAATTACAAAACCTTAAATAGATTAAACATTTCTATATTAGGTGAAATATAATTCCGGTGTACGTCTCTGTTCAATGGGAATATATATTGAGAAAATTCTTCTTCTTAAGGTTTTCATAAAAATTTTTATTCGCGGGTAAACTTTTGGGAAATAATAAAAGTAAGACATATTTGGTCTCCTTCATGTAGTTTCTAAAGTAAATATCAACATTTCAACCGAAGACAGTGTAAACATGTAGAACATACATTTGTTCGCTATTTTCATATTTTTAAAATTCTTTTTACGTCTTTTCACTCTTCAGTATCAGTTCATTTTCACTTCCGTCACTTCTCTAAGTTTCTTATGTTACGTTATGTTATCGTAAGTAAGTAAGTAAACCTATCCCTGTAACAGGCCGCGCAGGCTCATAGGGTTGTGAGATGTTGAGGTTCCCACATTTGCTAGGCAATCGGTTCATAGATGGCGGTAAGGGTGTCAGCCTTACGCGCCGGCCGCCCTTTACCTCCAAGAATATTCCTGGTACTCAGATTATTTTCAATTGACCTAATCCTTCCAGCCGCACTAGGTCCTGGGGTTTACTCAGTCTCTAATAGAAATGAGTACCAGGAATTAATTAAATAATTTTCCTTGGGAGTAAAGCGCGGCCGGCGCGTAGGGCTGACAACCTTACCGCCATCTTTGAGCTGATTGTCTAGATAATGTGGGACCCTCAACGTCTCACAACCCTATGGGCCTTCACGGCCTGGTACAGGGATAGCTTTACTCTATTTATTTATTCATTTCTGTTAGAGGCTGCGTCGACCCCAGGGCCATAGTGCGGTTGGAAGAATTAGGTCAAATTGAAGAAATCCAATGACCTCATCGGGACTTCAACCTGCGACCTTCCTCAACCGACGCTACCGCGTGCCCCGTTATCGTAAATAACATAATTTAAATCAATCCACTGATTCAATCAAACACAAACCAGTTACTTGTAATTTTCATGGACTTTTTCAATGAATCATAAAGCCCAAAACAAATTTTCAAATTCACCAAAAAATCGTCAATTCTTTCTTAATTACGTGGAATAGAGACCATTTTTAAAATTATGATTGCCCAACCAGTCAAGAATACCCCGCCTTTTATGAAATCCAAAGAAGGGCCCGCTACTGGACCCTGTACTGAGCAAGTTTAATCCAATACACAACTTCAGGCACCATTCAAAGTCCTGACATCTACGAGTACGTTTCAGAACTAGTCATTTCTCTTCAGATTTTCCAACTGAAGACTTGTATTTTTCATGCACCCGGTACGTACTTGAGACCCCTTCCTCCTGCTCAATCAAAATTTGGAGGCCCCTATTAGTAACATAAAGTTTATGTAGAGACATTTCTTCATTTGTTCTTTCTTATTTCTTGTAATAACTAAAATGATGCGCACAGAGATACTGGGTTTTCGGACTTTATCCATAGTCCTGTTTTAAGATAACTAAGAAAAACACGACAGTCCAGTGATTGAGGCTAGCTCTTTCTAAGGGACCCAACAGAATAGGTGATTTCCCTCACCTGAGGGCGGAAACAGATCCAGTTTCCGAAACGTCGTGTTTGTCTTAGTTATCTTAAAACCAGGACGATGGATAAAGTCCGAAAACCCTATATCTCTGTGTGTTATACACCATCGTCAGAACCCTACAGTATCTACTTAAAATAATGCGAAAAAACTTTCGTGATTTTGTAACATTTGACGTTTTCACGGCGGTGACTATGAAGATAGCAGTCTTCTGGGATGTGGTACCGTATAGATATTGTGTTGGCCGACGTTTCGGAGGAACGTATAGCCTCCATCTTCAGGGTAGAAGAAAATAAAAGAAAATCAGCAAGCGAAGAACCGGCGTGAGCGTTCCTCCGAAACTTCGGTTAACACAATATCTACACGGCGTCGCATCCAGTAAGACTGATCTCTCATTTTAGTGATTTTGTCTAAATAAAAACATTGGATAGTTTCTTTCAGATTTACAGCACCAAAATCTGGTCCTGCGCGTAAGAAAAACGAGTGTCTGTCATCCTAGGAGAGGTTACTCACGGTCGGGTGGATACCTCAGGTGTTACAGAATTGTCAAAACAATTTAGAAGACTCATTGTCCTTGACCGGCGATTGAACCGAGATCTTTCAGCTCTTGCCTGGAGGGAGACATATGGGTCAGGGAAACGGATGTGACGTTAACAGAGTGCACTGTTCCATTCCTAGCGAATGTCAGCTCAGATAAGTCCTGTAAGATGTATTATACTTTCGAATAGTCCTCGTGGTGACATCTAGTATGTTGGCTAGTACCATGCAAAATACACGAAATCAAACAAACTTTTTGGAGCATTTCTTGAACAAGTGATTTAATTTATTTATGTTCTACATGAAGTTACTTTTAAGCGGCCTCCGTAGTCTAGAGGTAACGTTCCCACCTCATGACTCGTAGTACGCGGTTTCAAATACCCGGCAGAGGTCGTCGAATTTTTAAGGGCGGCGGAAAAATTCAGGGAACAAGTCCTCCGGGAGGGACTTCAAGCCGTGGGTCCCGTGTCGTAGCTTTACGGCACGTAAAAGAATCTCATATCTCCAAAGGAGGTCACTGAGCCAAATTACGGATGTTTCCCGCCCAACAGCAGTCTCTAATACCTCTGGTAGATGGGGGAAGCATTATAGACACCTCTCAGCTAGTAGATCCGGTCTCGCTGGCTGGGCGGGACTGTTGGTAAGCACCAGTACCGGTAGGATATAGAGACTGGTAGAAATCATAGAAGGAAGCACAATGGACCAATACAGGTCTAAGTGCATGGGGAAAACCCACCCTCTCCAATAACTAACTAACTAAAGTTACTTTTAATAGTTAAGAATATCTAGAGTCAATGTTATGAAGGCCGGTCCCAATACCTCCACAGTAGCCCTGCGAGTCGTAAGAAGCGACGAAAAGGTAACCCAGTACCTGGGGGCATAACTGGGCCACCCTCTTCCTGGAAGATATAAATACGGGGGCCAGGCCCTCAAGGTTGTGGGAGTCTCGAATATGAGACAGTCAAATATGGTCATGAGTCCCGTGGGACTCGGACCCGAGAATGACTGCGCTGGCTAGAACTAGCAGTAATTGCAAAGAACAGACCCATCCTCTCGGCAGGGAGGATATTAAATATTATGACCACAAATGTTGAGTTTAAAAAATAATTGTCGTGAGTCTCAAGGGACTAGTAGCCAAGATGAACCGATTGACGGTAAACCGTCACTCGAAAAGTAACTTTAACTCTCTGACACTGAGGCTGATATGAAGGTTACTGTCAATAATTAATTGAAAACGACGCGAAGGTAGATGTCGCCATTTGCCTTCAGTGACTGACAAAAACGCTGAAAAACCTCAGTCAAGATAGCCGAAAAAATAATGAAAGGTTGCGCCATAGCTCAAGCGGTTAGTCGCTGGCTTCCCACCGCGGGGGTCCGGGTTCGATCCCGGATCTGGTCAAGTGGGATTTGTGGTGGACAAAGTGGCGCTGGGGCAGGTTTTCTCCGAGTACTTCGGTTTCCCCTGCCAATCTTCATTCCACTAATTGCTCCACAATCACCCTCACCTATCATCTGGGGCTGGTACAATAGGCCAGAAGTGGCCGCAGTACAAGGGACTTAGTCCCACCCCACTAGAAATGAAAAAAAAACATGAAGAATCTCAGTCCGGATAGCCCCAAAATCATGAAAAACCTGTCAGAATATCCGGTAAGCGGACTGAGGTTTCAACCCAGGAATGGCCGATTATGAATCAGGTACGCCACTCACTCGAAGGCAGCGCTCG
Source organism: Cryptotermes secundus (assembly GCF_002891405.2). NCBI lineage: Eukaryota > Metazoa > Arthropoda > Insecta > Blattodea > Kalotermitidae > Cryptotermes > Cryptotermes secundus. The sequence goes on from NW_019718275.1 coordinate 400,689, forward strand.
GCTGCAAAGAAGTCAGAACAGTCACTGAAACATAACTGAAAGCTAATGCAAACATATAACTGGATCACCAGTCACTTTTTGACTTAACATTTCAGTTGTTTTATAACATCTATTACCACACATAAATTCATTTTGACTCTTTTATGACAAATAATTAAAAATTACGAAGGTGGAATGACCTCTAATGACAGAAGTATACATAAATTTTCGTGAAACCTCCCACTGGTTCGAAAGTTATTTGGGGACGACATGTAAAGACTACTGGAAATCCTTGAAGGTTATAATAATGTATTACAGCGAATACTGAATCATTTATTTTATAATAGTAACGCGTTGTGATTGGCTGAGCCTGGTTCGTCGACATTTCGGAGGACATGACCGATGGTACCACCGCAATTTCGAATAGAAATGCTAATCTCTATTCGCGAATTTCATGGCGAAAATGAAGACATCAGGATTCTCCGAAACGGCGGAAAACTATTTCACCAGAACACGGTGTCATCAAGTAGGAACGAAATTAAGAAACCGACATGAAAAATTTGAAGATTACTGAAGGCAGCCCTGTTAAGTTAAAAACTGGAAGCTTATACAAAAACTATGCTGTTAAAAGTATTAAGCAAAAAAATATAAATATTGTTTGTTACAAATTATAATAAAATAATATCGTACATATTATAATGTTCTACATTCTGGCACCGTGTAGACCTGCAGGCGGATACCCATGTTCCGGAGGGCATGCTGCCTCCATCATCAGGGTTGAAATGTGTAGACTCAGGAATTGGTTCGCTTATGTAACAAGGTTGTGGGGAAGGCAGTCATGTGACCCATGCAGCTCAGTCCGATCCAACGGCAACAACGGGTATCGAACTGACCTTGTAAGCAGCACATAGCAGTTTGATGTATCTTATTTCTCTACGCAATCAGCTTTCTTTCCAGTGCTTTTGGTTCAACGGTCAGATAGTACTTTCAAGTGTAGGAGTGTGACTATAGACGGGGTCTGGATTGGTGAATGGATTTGTTGACCATTTATACATAAGACTCGGAACTACAAGCAATCACACAACCACTGCTAATCGCCACACTTCACAAAGCACCACAGCATCCGCTAAGCCTTTTCCAGCATACTGTGTCTTAAACCGCTCCCTGGCAACGGCTTCTAACAGTGCAGATTCTTCAGCTTCGCGCACTCAGATCTTCTCTCCACAGACTCCCGTACAGAACTGACATGGTGGCTGCAACTGTCTTCAAGATAACACCTCCGCACGGACCACGTAGAAACGACACGTTTCCAACAGTACCTCTATTGCGCGTCGATTCGGTGCTGTGGGAACATGTTTACCTCGCCGTTGTCTAAAAATATCTCTGATGTATTTGTCTATCTCGCAGTTGTCGCATAGAAACAGCTCTACACGCTACGATATCATGATTCTATCACAATAAAATGATTTCTATTGAGTCCTTAGTCATTCTTGAGCATATTCCTTCCAGGGCAGATCCTTTAATTAATATTAAGATTTAAAAATGTTCGTTCTTCTTTTCATATTATGCTGGTCTGTCTGCTCCTTGTGAATGCTAAACATGGCATGTTACAATCGATGTCAATTCATAGCGCGCACTATCACAAGGTTCATATCCCAAAACAACAAACAAATAAACCCCATGGAACTAAGCCCTTATTGAGAAGCCCTCAGTTACTCAGCTTCTCAAGAATTTCGCAACATTTTATGGAACCCGAAGGTTCATTAATGTGTTTACAAGAGCCCGTTACTTGTCCCTAACTTGAGACAGGTGAATCCAATCCATAACACCCATCGTATCTCTTAGATCCATTTTAATATTATCCTCCAACCTACGTCTAGGTATTCCTAGTGGTCTCATTCCTTCTGATTTTCCCACCAAACCCTGTATGTATTCCGCTTCGTGCTATATGTCCTGCCCGTCTCATTCTCCCTGATTTCATTATTCTAATTGCATTTGGCAAGTTATGATGCTTCCTATTATGAATTTTTTCCCAGCCTCAGCCACTCCACCTCTCTTCGGTCCAAATATTCTCCTCAGCAAAATTTCTCTAGTATCTTCAGCCTACTTTCTACTCTTAACGTCAGAGATCAAATGGAAAACTGCCTACAAAATTATAGTTTTGTATGTTCTAATTTTGTCTGGATTTCCACACATTCCTCAACTTTCCTCTGACTCATACAATTACTGGATTATCATTCTTCCTTGGGCCGCGCCATAACTCAAGCGGTTAGTCGCTGGCTTCCCACCGCAGCGGCCCGGGTTCGATCCCTGGTGTCGTCAAGTGGGATTTGTGGTGGACAAAGTGGCGTTGGGGCAGGTTTTCTCCGAGTACTTCGGTGTCCCCTGCCAATCTTCATTCCACCAATTGCTCCACAATCACCCTCACCTATCATCTGGGGCGGGTACAATAGGCCAGAAGTGGCCGCAGTATAAGGGACTCAGTCCCACCCCACTAGCAGTAAAAGAAAACATTCTTCCTTAAATATCGCCACTTTCTTCTTCCTCTAACATCAAAAATCGGACACGCAAGCGCTGTTCTTCTTTCGTTCATTCTATCAACGGAACAGACATGAAGAACATGACAATATTATCTCTAATAAAAACCAATTATTAATTTTTCAGGGTGGTTTAATTTCGCTGTTGGCTATACGCTTGGGTTTTTTTTCACCATCTGGACCTGGCACACCAAGCAGGCGCAAAGGAAGAAGGTTCATATTATGTCCATAATTTCAGTGCTACCAATATCGTTCTCGAGATAAACTAAACTTATCATACGATATTTTCTTTCCCTTGCTTACAGACATCTTAAAGTAGTGGAGATATTTGTAAGGTAAAGGTAAAAATGTCCCTGTGCTAAACTAATTAAGCGCTAAGCCATAAAGACGTATGGGGGAGCGGATGTATAGAGCCACATTTTCTTGACCTCGGAACTAGTTGGTGAGTGGTCAGCTTCACGGCCCGACCGTTATACCCCTGGGGAAAGCGTCCTCGATACCCACTGCATAGGATGTTGTGTGAGTCCCAGAGCCGGTCTGGACGACGTGGAGAAGTGAAAATTTTTGCCTCCACCGGGACTCGAATTTGGTCGTCCATCTCGTAGCTAATCTCTATACCGACTGCGCTACACAGGCTCTTTATTTGTAAGATAACAAAATTAATATTTATTTTGATACAATGGATGTATATTTTAATAACTCGTAGCTCTGGAAAAGTTTCTGAACAAATACCGTTGTTTGACCTGCTTAAAACTCTATTTGGCCTCTTCTAGAAACAGTTTATGTAAGTAACATTTCAACATCAGTGAAAGCTGAGGGGAAAAAAAAAGGAGTCCATATTGCTGCTTTTGTAAATACACCGTACATTTGTGCGTGTATATTGTACAAGCTGTAACGTTAGCATCTCAGCATAGCTGGCGCTTCAAACTTACGTTGCGGTTCAGTATATTCCAGCCAAGAATTTGGAGGGTTACTCCTATACTGTGACCAATGTTCAAGGATTTTATGGCTTTCCGTTCTTCTGGAATGACAATGAAACAAACTGCATTAAAGACGCCAGGCTATGGGCCTGAAGGGCGTGACAATACAAATCGTGGGTACAGGGGATTCAATTTTACCGAAACAACGAGCCCCTCATTTGGGGTGCCAGATTAAGATACTTTTTGTGGGTTAGTGAACGACGAAAGAAGTGTAAGGACGACTGAGGAATAATGATGAATTATAAAGGATTCGGATGGGTTAGGTTGTAGCCTAATAAAAATACTATCCCGGAATTTGTCTGGAGGGAGTGAGGAAAACCAGAGAAACTAGGGATATCCGGCGTCCCAAGCAAGATTCCAACCTAGCCGGAAGGTCAGGGGTTCAAGTCCCGATGAGGTCATTGGATTTTTTTCAATTGACCTAATCCTTCCGGCCGCACTAGGCCCTGGGGTTTACTCAGCCACTAACAGAAATGAGTATCAGGAATTAATTAAATAATTTTCCTGGGGAGTGAAGCGTCAGTTTGATTCTGTCAGATATAGGTTGGTTTGTATTTAATGTAGGTAATTGTTCTTACATAATTTATCCTATCACGATAGTCCTCTATTCAGGATCTACATTTCCTGTTATTTAATGTATTTTTTAATCTTCCTGGGACGGTTCTTTATTGGGTGCTTTTAGCGGTCTTGGTGCACTTTTCTTTTTTGTCTTGTTGTTTTTTCTGTTATTTTTTAATTAAATGGGCGTAAATTTTTGTCAATTTGGGTGAAGTTTTTTGTGGTTAAGATTATTTTTAAGCGAAACCTCGTTAGTTTGCGTCAAGGTAATGTGGGACCCTCAACGTCTCACAACCCTATGGGCTTTCACGGCCTGTTACAGGGATAGCTTTACTTTTTACTTACTTAGTGGGGGTGCAGTCCAACGGGGTCCGCTCGGCACGGCGGCCAATGATTGGCCTACTGTAGATGGCCCCGGGTGATTATGATGATAGAGATTTTGGTGGAATGAAGATTGGCAGGGGAAACTGAAGTACTCGGAGAAAACCCGCCCCAGCGCCACTTTGTCCACCATAAATCTCACTTGACCAGACCTAGGTTTGAACACGGGCCGCCGCGGTGGGAAACTAGTGACTAACCGCTTGAGCTATGGCGCGGCCTGAGGCTAGAAATTTACTTCTAGACTAGCATGTTCAATGGCATAGTTAGTGAGTGAAATAAAATGAATTTATTAGAAACAAACATACGAATAAGTATATATACTAGAGCAGTGTTTCTCAACCTCCGTGCCGAGGCCCGGTACATCGATTATACCGCTCCCTCGTCTTATAAAAAAAGGATTTACCGGACGTCGTGGTCTCACAAAGGTTGAGAACCACTGGTCTAGAGGAAAAGAGCGCTCAAATTTAATGTATATCATTTTCTTTTCATACTAATTCTTCATATTCTTTCGTATTCCCCTTTATCCCTTTCATATCTTTACCTCCACCCCGAATTTCTCTGTTTAAATCATAAATCAATTTTTACTTTTAACCTTCAGTTGGGACACTTCCGAACAAAGATTCCTTACATGTAGGAACGTCAATACTACAACGGTCCGAAAACGACATAATACACACACATACATAGTCAGCACATAACACATAACATTCTCCTACAATATATATATATATATCCCACTCAAGGCATGGATGTCTGTACTGTGCGCGTTTAATCTGCGTTTGTCTTCTTCTGTATGCAGATAGTCACATACTTAGTCGTTTATGCAATTCATCTGATATTGTTAATGAAATTTTGGAATTACGATGTACAGGGAATGTGGCTGGGGTGGGAGATACAAGGAATATATGAAGAATTTTGGTGGGGCAATCAATTGGGTATCGCTTGTAAGATTCAGAAAGACATGGGAGAGTAGTTTTAAGATGAAACTTAAAAAGTTATCCATATAACAGGCCGTGAAGGCCCATAGGATTGTGAGACGTCGAGACTCCCACATTTTCTCTAGAAAATCCGCTCACAGATGGCGGTAAGGTAAAGGTAAAGCTATCCATGTAACAGACCGTTGAGGCTTGTAGGGTTGTGAGACGTCGAGGCTCCTACATTTTTTCTAGACAATCGGCTCACAGATGGCGTGAAGATTGTCAGCCTTATGCGCCATCCGCCCTTTACCCCTCAGGAAGATGCCTAGTCATTTCTGTGAGAGGCTGAGTCGACTCCAGGGCCATAGTGCGGCTGGAAGGATTAGGTAAACTGAAAAAAAATTCCAACTCATTGGGACTCGAACCCGCAACCTTCCCTCTTGTAGCATAGTGCCTCAACCAACTACGCCACAGCTCCCAAGGTGAACGTTAGGGAGGAACAGTATGAGGACTGGAGGGGACTGAACTGGCACAGGATAGCGTTCTGTGGCGATACTGAAACCTGAGTTTTTGCCACTGATTTCGTAAAGTCATCCATGCTTATTTATAGAATACAGTGGCAGAGGAGATAGGGACTTCCACTGCAAAAATACCAGTAAAAAACGTAATATTTCTTCCCTTTGAAGACTTTACATGAACGATTTCTGTGATCTGGCAATGATGTATGGGAAGGGCTGGAACCAGAAGCCCCAATGTGTTTTCAAGTACTTCAGAGGAGAATTAAACCGTGAAACTGTTAAGGTCTTAACCAGCTTTTGCATTCTTGTAGGCATGTTTTGGCGGTCGATTCAATGTTACACATATGCAGGTGAATGCCGACTGGTACAGTGCATGCAGGTCAATGTCGCTATGGCCCGCGGTAAAAATGTTGGCGCCGTCCTTTACATCGCTACTACCCAAATCAAAGACATTGAAGTATAATATAACGGAAATATATGTTGCTATTTAACTACTAAAGGAAAACATTCAGATTATTAATGAACCCTTAAACATACAATCTTAAACAGTTCGAAGGAAGATATATATTTCAAGAAATGGATATTATGGAATCATTATGTTAATTAATTATATTTTTCCACTTAAATATTATCACGTGATAGAGTGATTATAGGAGGGGTTTGGTTGGTAACTGAATTCATTGAACACTTACAGATCGTAAATACAAGTAACTTAAGCAGACGGACGGACGGACATAATGATACTAATAACGCACTTATGGAGTCGAGATAGTTTAGTCAGTATAGCAATGCGCTAAGGGCTCAAGGGCCAGTGTTCGATTACCGGCAAGAGTAAAATATTTCTCTTCTCCACAAGTTCCAGACGGGCTCTGGGAACCGCCCAGCATCCTATTCAATGGGCATCGGCTATAACGACCGGAGCGTGAAGTCGACCACTCACGTCCATCTACTGATGAGATAAAGAATTGTGTAGCTATACCTCCACTGCCTCATACCCTTTCATGGTACGATGCTTATTCAATTAAGCACGGGGACAATTTTACCTTTAATAACATACTTATGGCTCAGGTTTAGAAAACAGATATTAATGGCACTTGGGAATCGTTGAGCTGACCACGCGACACCCTCTATCCGCCAAAGTTGGAACTAACTTCGCCCACAAGCGACGGTCGCTCGGTCGGTATAGTTCGCTTGGGTACTAAAGCCACGGATTTTGTTTTTATAAACACACTATACACACGATGTCACTAAATACGCGAGGTTCAGATACTCTGTATCGTCAGTGACGGCTTTCCAATCTGGTAACTATGACAGAGAAACCTGCGTACCTTATTTGTTATTATTACAAGGAGCGCACAAATTAACTCTGTAAGCGAAGATTTACCGGTCATATTTCAGCGAATCATAATGATGATCACGACGCTGTTAAGGATTTGGGGCATACAATGATTTGTACCGTTCTCAGTGACTAATTGTGGTCCTAGTTTTCAGTTTCATCATTAAAACGGTTTCACAGAGTTCCGATAAATGTAAGGTGGTACAGAAAGTCAGTAAAATGGAAACTGTAGGAAATGAGACTATATCACAAACAGGTCTGACTGACCAACTGATTGATGAACTCACAAGCTAACTAACCGACTAACAAGTAATGGTAAAATGTAAAGCTATCCCTGTAAGAAGCCGTAAAGGCCCATAGGGTTGTGAGACGTCGAGGCTGACACGTTATCTAGAATATCGGCTCATAGATGGCGGTGAAGTTGTCAGCCTTACGCGCCGGCAGTCCTTTACCCTAGGAAGATTCCTGGTACTCATTTAGAGGTTGAGTCGACCCCAAGGCCAAAGTGCGGCTGGAAGGATTATGTAAATTGAAAAATCCAATGACCTCACTGGGAATCGAAACCCCGTCCTTCCGGCTTGTAGTATAGTGCCTCAGCCAAGTATGCTGCCGCGTGCAACTCACTAACTAACTAACTAACTAACTACGTGGAACCGAGGTTTTCTTGAGAACCTACTAGTCGCTCACCTACTCAAGAATTTCCCCAGCATTTTATTGAAACCGAATAATCATTACCGTCCTCACGAGATACCGCCACTGGTCCCTATCCTGACTCAGATGAATTCAGTCCAAACCACCTCCCCCATCCTTTTTCTCTAAAATAAGTTTTAATATTATCGTATCTATGTCTAGGTTTTCCTAGTGGCAACTTCTTCCTAACACTCCCGTTAAAGCCTGTATCGACTTTCCATAAACCTACAACATAGCGGCTAGTTACAATTTGATGCCCTTTTCCGGAATATAGTTTTACCATTCTGTACAGACCATGTGTTCTCTGCTCGGTAGGCGTACAGACTATGTTATGGGATCGAGGGACGAGAAGTGGAGGCGAGGTCGAATGCCTCCACCATAACCCTGCGAGTGGTAGGAGGCGACAACAAGAGAAATCAATGCTTGGGGGTTTACCCAGTCCACCCTGTTCTTGGGGAATATAAATATAGGAACCTGTCCTCCAGGCCGTGAAAGTGTCGAATCTGAGACAATAACATATGACTCGGACCTGAGAACTGTAAACGACAGACCCACCCTCTCGTCAGAGAGGATGTTACATAAGGGCAATAAGAGCAAGTGTTCATTTTGAAAATAAAATTAATGGTCGTGAGTCTCAAGGGACTTGTCTCTGACAGAAGGGAGGTTCGATTGCGGCAGAAGCAAGACGGTTTCCCTCTCCACAGCTGAGTATATTTTGAATAATCAATTGCTGAAAGTAGGCAAATGCCATCTGCCAGCCCCGAGTTCGGGCGCGGAGCACTCTACGAATGACTTCATGAGTTTTGAATTAATTAATAAAGACCGCAACTGTCTATGGATATTTTTGTGTCCCCTTCCAGCTAGTCCACTAACAGTTCTAAGCTTCGAAGTGTAAAACATCAACAAATTATTCTTCTAACTGCTTTGATATCTATTAAATGTCTCTTTGGAGTAAACTACCGGTATAACATACATTCATTCATCAGTAATCTGTCAGACGACAGGTCCACAGTCTCTTTCAAAACAGTTCCTCCACTTGATGCGATCTACAGCTTTCTCCTTCAAATGAAAATATCCTCTTCTGTCCCCAAGGTCATCCAGCATCTTCTTGCGTCTTCTTGTCACTTCTATCCGCCCCTCTATCTTTCCATTAATAACTTCTTTTAGATGGCAGTTTCTGCGTAAAACATGACCAATCCAATTAGCCTTCCGTTTTCTTATTTCGTGTAGGATATTCCTCTGCTCACTGACTCTAAATAACACTTCTTCATTTCTCACATAATCGGGCCAGCTGATCTTCTCCATCCTTCTCCAACACCACATTTCGAAACTTTCCAGGTGTTTCTGATCTACTGCCCTAAGAGTCCATGTTTCAGCCCCATTTCACAGGTACACCTTCCATCATCTGTTAACAAGCTACCCAATAACATACATANAGATTCTTCTTGCAAATGCAGCTTTTGCCATGGCAATCCTAGATTTAATTTCATACGTACACCTTCCATCATCTGTTAACAAGCTACCCAATAACATACATACTTATTGTAAATTACTGCTCATATCATTGTATTAATATTTTTTCGTTAAAATGTTTTGATAATGTGGAACAAAAATTTACAATTTCTGTTTCCTCTCTAAACTTACTTCCTTCTTTTTACCTCCGTGTTTTCCGATTCAATTAAAAATTCACGAATTATAAAATCGTTGTCAACGCTGTTCCAGGACATTACGATATAATACAGGGAAGTGTTTGCATTTATCGGGCAGGACAACTTCCGAAGCTGAACCAGAAATGTGTAACCTGAATAATAATATTAATTTAATTTAATTCCTTCATTTGGCCGCTTGCCAGTAACGAGTAGCCTATAACAGGCGAGCACTGTATGCATACAAAACTAAAGCTAGATTAGACACTAAAGCAAGAAATAAGTATCAACACAATATAGACTAGACTCAAGCAGTGACACGAACCGCGAACTAAGCAAGGTCAGAAAAAAAGAAAAAGTATCCTCAAGAGAGATGGAGCGCTTCCTACAAACGTCCTGATATTTGTTGTTTGCAGCTATAGCATACCCTGGTGAGAGGCTAGTTCTTGAGACATTACTACTACTATAGCCACAACCACAACCACCACCAACACCAGAACCAGAACCACAACAACCACCACCAACACCAGAACCACAACAACCACCACCACAACCAACACCAACACCAGAACCATAATAACCCCCACTAGAACCAGAACTACCACCACACATAATAATAATAAAGTAAAACTTCGCTTATCAGGTTACAATTAATCCGAATGTCGAATAATCTGGATGGAAATATGGATAATGAAAATTTCTATTCACAGTTGAGTACATAATTTAACAGACACATGGAATTTAGGGGTAAAAGGGATTAGAGAAAGAGGACTTTCAGGCTGTGTTGAGGGCAGCCGCAGAGACTGAAACCACGCAAGAAAATGTCCAAGGTTGGCTTGTGCTGGATGAAGCAGACCCTCAATTTCAACTTCTGACGCAGGAAGAAATCACTGCAGTGGTATCTTTTACTTATTTTCATTAGCACTACAGAAATAAGAGTAGTAGTTTGAAATATATTATTGATCAAAACTATACCAGGCAGACCACAAGACAGTAACGAAGCATTTTCCTTTTAGAATCATAACGGCAAAGCAACCCTTTTCAGTATACAGATACATGTAAACTTGTCCCTGTGCTTAAATGAGCATCACGGGGAAGTGGATGTATTGATATATGTTTTCTTGATTTCAGCACTAGTTGAAGGTGAGTGGTAAGCTTCACGCTCCGGCCGCTTTACGTCCAAGAAAAGAGCCTCCGGTACCCATTCTATAGGACGCTGGGTGGGTCCCAGAGCCGGTCTGGACGACGTTGAGAAAATTCGTGACCCTACTGGTACTCGAGCTCCGACTTCTCGGTCGTCCAGCCCGTAGCCAGTAGCTATACCAACTGCGCCATCCCGGCTCCAATTTCAGTATATAGAGCGGAAAATATCTGTTTTCAATCTTGTGGGCAGTCGCACGTTTCGTGTCAGTTATCATAAATATATTTATCATCTGACGCACACGACACATACTCATTACTCCATTTACTGCCTGAAACAAGACTGTAACAGTCGGACAGTCATATACCCAAACAGAACTATACAGATTATCGTAATATAAGAACTCCTCATTCTGAGAATTTAAAATCTTATAGAAACAATGGCTTTACAGTTTTAATTTTCAAGTTCTATCACACTCACGAAATATATTTTTAACATTACATGAAAGTAAGTAAGTAAAGCTATGGCCGCGCTATAGCTCAAGCGGTTAGTCGCTGGCTTCCCACCGCGGTGGCCCGGGTTCGATCCCGGGTATGGTCAAGTGGGATTTGTGGTGGACTAAGTAGCGCTGGAGCAGGTTTTCTCCGAGTACTTCGGATTCTCCTGCCAATCTTCAATAGGCCAGAAGTGGCCGCAGTACAAGGGAGTTAGTCCCACCCCACTAGCAATAAAAAAAAAGTAAAGCTATCCCTGTAACAGGCCGTGAAGGCCAATAGGGTTGTGAGACGTTGGCTAGACAATCGGCTGAAAGATGGCGGTAAGGTTGTCAGCCTTACATAATTCAAAAACTTCCAACTTTCTAACGTCCTGAATAACGATACTTGTATTCCAGTTGCTCCAACCTGGAGCAAAGGGCATCCGTGAAACGCTTCGTTTCACTTCAGTTTCTTAATAATCTAAGATAAGTCGGTAGGACTCCTTGGACGGGGGACCAGCCCGCCGCAAGACCGCTACCTAACACAAACATAGAATACAAAGACAGACTCTATGCCTTGATTGTGATTCGAACCCATGATCCCAGTCTTCGAGCGAGCAAAGACATTTCTTGCCTTAGACCGCGCGGCCACTGTAACCGGCGATAACAACACTCACTCACTCACTCACTCACTCACTCATGGAGCTGAGCCCTTCTTGCGAAGCCGCTAATTGTGCAGCTACTCAATAACTTCCAAGCATTTTATGGAACCCGAAGGTTCATTGCCGTGTTCACGAGAGCTTTCAACTGGTCCATATCGTGAGCCAGATCAATCCAATCCATACCATCCCATCTTATCTCTCTGAGATCCATTTTAATATTTTACACCCACCTTGATCTTCCTAGTGCTCTCTTTCCTTCTGGCTTTACCACCAATATCCTACATGAATTCCTCTTCTACCCCATTCGTGCTACATGCCTGCACCTCATCATCCTTGACTTGATCATTCTAATTATACTTGGAGAAGGGTACAAGTTATGAAGCTCCTCATTATGCAGTTTTCTCCAACCTCCTGTCACTTCATCTCTCTTCGGTCCAAATATTCTCCTCAACACCCTCAGTCTATGTTGCTCCCTTAATGTCAGAGACCAAGTTGATAACAACACTACGCAAACCAAAAACATCAGTTCTCGATCTGTATTGGGTATTTTCTGTGAGTCTAAATTCGGATATTTTTTGCCCTGCAATCTGCATTCTGTCCTCAATTTTGAACGAGGAGGTACCAAAGAGCAGGCCGATCCATTCAAGAACCTTGTACCTGTCTGTGAACAAGTGTAACATAGATTGCGAACATATAATTGGCAAAGTGACATGCGTGAAACTGACCTCTGAATGGCTGTGTGCTCTTGACCTCGATAAAACCACTCCTTGCCGTCACTATGCAGTAACGTAAGTGACATCATGCGAGGCTAATTACTACAGCACATTTATTCTGAAGTTATTACGTTGAATTAAGAAGTGTAACTGATTTGCATTCAGCAAATCTTTGCAAAGAATGAGGAAAGATATCGAAGAAAATATTCCATGGTAAGTGACCTTCGCGAAGGAAGCGACAGCCTGCTTCTTTGACTTCCTCTTCGGCCCTGAAGATAGAGACGCTACGTTCCTTGGAAACTTCGTTTTTTTTTGGAGGGGGGGGTTACAATCAACAATATCTTAGCCTGGGGCCACACGAGCGCACGAAGTACGTCCGTTGCAAAGAACGTACTTTATGACGGAAGTTGCTGAGGACACCACACAGTTGCAGAACGCGGTGCGTAGTTTTCTGTCTGCAATGGAGCCAGAAGAAAGCGTAGCATTCGCATTTCTTGTTTATTTCTACAACGGACGCATTTTGTGTGCTCGTGTGGCCACATCCTTGCCTTTCATAGCCGTGTTTGTGAGAATATCAAGTCCAACGTACACAACTTATTTTCAACATTAATCTGTTTAATAAACGAATATGTGAAAACTGCACGAGGCTACAAAATGTGAACGAAGGATGGTTCATGCCGAGTGTCATGCTTTGTGTTGGATTCGAACCCACGTTCCCGGCCTCCGAGCGAGCGAAGACGGCAAATGTCCCAGACGGCTCAGCCACCGTGACTGGCCTAGTACTTTGTAGTGAAACATAATTCATTATTTGTAAACAAAATAATCAATAGCAAATGTTTCTCTAATAGGCCTATCAAGGACTTAAATATATGGAAAAATCTGTTACTATACTCCACAGCTTCCATGCGGCTAATTAACAGGGCATCAATTAAGCTGTTTATAAATTCCAGTTACAACATTCATGGTACTGACTCAAGATGGTTACGGGTTCTTACGGCCTTAACGGAATGACTGAAACTCCATGAAGCAGAGACCTTCTTGAGAAGCTAACAGTCGCTCAGCTCTAGAATGATTCCGAAATTTCAATATCGCGTTCACGAGAGCCCTCTACTGCATTCTACCTTCTGACAAATAAATCTAGTCCACACCCTTACACGTATCTTTTTTAGCTTAGTGGGGGGGTGGAGGGGTGGAGTCCAACTGGGTCCACTCGGCACGGCGACCACTGATTGGCCTATTGTAGCCTGGCCCGGGTGATTATGATGATGGAGAATTTGGTGGAATGAAGATTGGCAGGCGAAACCGAAGTACTCGGAGAAAAACCGCCCCAGCGCCACTTTGTTCACCACAAATCCCACTTGACCAGACCCGGGATCGAAACCGGGGCGCCGCGGTGGGAAACCAGAGACTAGCCGTTTGAGCTATGGCGCGGCCTACACGTACCTTACTGCTATGAACATGTATCATCCGCAACTAACACAATATACACTCCTACAGAGATGTGTCTTCTGTAACTTCCAGCTATTTCAACAATCTACAAGCAATCATAGAATGATGTTCCGAGATTACTGAAGTAGAACCTACCGTTTTGGAAGAAAACTCCTTTAGTCCTTCCTGTTTCATTTCGTCACATCTGTCTGGAGTTTACTAGGATACATTAAAGTGGCCTTGGCCTAAGGCTATTTCGTCACTGGACAATAATAAAAGCTAAAGTTGTCCCTGTGCTTAACTAATTAAGCACTACGCCATGAAGGCGTATGGGGGAGTGGATGTATAGATCCATATTTTCTTGACCTCGGCACTAGCTGGAGGTGAGTGGTCAGCTTCACGCCCCGGAAAGAGTCCCCGGTACCCACTGGATACGAGGTTGCGTGGAGCCCAGAACTGGTCTGGACGATTTAGGGAAAAGAAAATTCTCGAACCTACCGGGACTCGAGCTTCAACCCCGCGGTCGTCCAGCCCGTAGCCAGTCGCTATACCGACTACGCTACCCCGTCTCCACTAGACAATAATACAAGGTCTAATTCATAAAGCGGTCTACCTTACACAAGTCCTGTCTCCATGAGGTACCATAGAGGTAAAGTAAAGGTAAGGTTTTCGCAGCACATAATTATTTGAGGACTATGCCATGGATACATAAGGGGGAGTAGAGGTTTAGCTGCACCCTTCTTGATGTATATATGCATGGATGTATGGATATGCACCTTCCGAACGCATGAACGGCTGAACTGATTTCCTTCATATGCGACAATTAAGAGTTTACGTATCATGCGTGGTGAAGCGGCCTCCGTAGTCTAGAGGTAACGTTCCCACCTCATGACTCGTAGTACGCGGGTTCAAATACCCGGCGGAGGTCGTCGAATTTTTAAGGGCGGAAAAATTCAGGGAACAAGTCCTCCGGGAGGGACTTTAAGCTGTGTGTCCCGTGTCGTAACTTTACGGCACGTAAAAGAACCTCATATCCCCAAAGGGGATCACTGAGCCAAATTCCAGGACGTTTCCTGCCCAACAATAGTCTCTAAGGCCTCTGATAGATGGGGGAAGCATTATAGACACCGCTAAGCAAGTGGTCGAACTCGCTTGCTCGGCGGGACTGATGGTACGCACCATTTATCGGTAGGGTATAGAGACTGGTACTCTATCATAGAGGGAAGCACAATAGATCAAACTGGTCGCGGTGCATGGGGAAACCCACCCTCTCTAAATAACTAACTAACTAATCATGGGTGGTGCCCGGTGAATATCAACATTCCAGCTCCAAACACACTTACCTTTCAGATGGACCTCAAAAAGAAAAAAAGGACATTTTATACAAAATGGCTATAAGGATTTCTATCAAATCTCGATAACATACGACGTCGATCTCCCGAAACGAAACTATATATGTGACATCTTCAGGAAAATAACGGTATGCCCACAGGAGACCAAACACGATATATCAGTTTTGTCTAAATCGGCTTTACCGGTCGGACGAATTTCACTTTTGTACAGTATTCAGTAACCAGCAATGCTCTACTGAGCAAAGATCGATTTTGTTTCCAAGGAACATAGTCAAGGTCAATCGAATATAAGGAAGTTATGTGCAATGTCTTTGCACCGATTTTTCTCTTTTGTATTGTAAATTCTGTTTACAAAATCACAGGAGTCATATACATGGACACGAAGAAACATGATCACACGCACACAACTACAGCGCATCTTACACAGAATTCCTTCTGTTAGAACTTTTTTATTGCTACTGGGGTGGGACTAAGTCCTTTGTACTGCGGCCACTTCTGGCCTATTGTACCAGCTCCAGATGATAGGTGAGGGTGATTGTGGAGCAATTGGTGGAATGAAGATTGGCAGGGTAAACCGATGTACTCGGAGAAAACCTGGCCCAGCGCCACTTTGTCCATCACAAATCCCACTTGATCACCCCCGGGATCGAACCCGGGCAGCCGCGGTGGGTTCTATTAGAACTTCCTTACTCTGTTATGAAGTGCTGGGTCACAAATTAAAGACCGCTGATGTGACAATGTGCTGTATGGTCAGGACTGCCACAAGCTTCAGGGGCGATCAGAGATGAGTATGAAAAACAGTAGAATATGATTAGCAAGGAAAAACCAAAGAAACACTGAGAAACCCCTGCTCTATGATACGGGCCTCTGACATTAAGGGAATAATATAGCCTGAGTGTGTTTGAGAACAGGGTTCTGAGGAAAATATTTGGCTCAAAAAAAAATAAATTTTAAATAAATTCGTTGTTTTAGTCCGCAAGCGAACTATACCGACTGAGCGACCGCCGCTTGTCGGCGAAGTTAGTTCCAACTTTTGCGCATAGATGGTGTCACGTGGTCAGCGCAACGGATCTCCACGGCCGTTAATCTTAAGAGGTATGAAACAATAGGAGGCTGAAGAAATCTGAGGAACTCCATAGCTTGTACTGTTGGTCAAATATAACTGGAATAATCTAATCAAAGATGATAAACTAGACAGGAATTGTAGATGTAGATGAGAGAATAATGCTAAATGGATCTTAGAAAAATAGAACGGGGATGTTATGGATTGATTCAGCGGGCTTAGGATAAGGCCAAATGGCGGGCTTTTCTGAACACGGTAATGAACCTGTGGGATGTCATAGAACTAGAATTGTAGAATCTAGAACCGTAACTGGTAAATTCAGAGTCAGAGTCAGAGTCACGTTGCAACTGACGGTCAGTCAGTCTGTCTGTCTTGGTGTCGAGCCCCAGCTGGGGCTCATGACCAGATATTTCTCTCGAATGAAAATTACTGTCTTGTCTATGTGTAGCGCCCTCTCTGACGAGAGGTCGGGTCTCGTCAGAGACCTAGAGTGGGACATATAGAAAACATGTCACTGTCCGTATTGTTGTAGGCTTTGCCTAGCAACCGCTGTTTACTCGTCGTTGCTAAGCATTGAAGCTCGCGTTGTCATACTTGCTTGAATGTGGGCAGTTCCCACAAACCTTTGGGTTCCATAAGTTGGGACATTCTTTCGTAGTTAAGCGTCTGTCGGAATCTCAAGAAGGACTCGCCTCCATGGAGTTAATTTAGTTAATTAGTGCCACTTCGTCCGCCATGTCTCACATAACGTCACCCGGGACTGACTCAGGGCCTCCGCGGTAAGAAGCCACGTCTATGGCATGACCTACTAGCCTTTCATATTCCAGAATAATTCACGTCATTACTATACATGATTAATGGTCTGGACTGAGGACAAAGTGTATGCCTCCAGCAACATGCCTCAAGAGCTGGAAATGCAATTTGCCATTCCTTAAACCTAGGCACGATACACAATTACCTGTCACGATAGTGTTTTGTCTGTGTAAGACTCGCGTACAGATTAGTAATTTGGCTGTAGTCTATCTTGTCCATATCTGTCAGCGTAATTCCTTTAGCTTCAGAAATACTGCCACAAGGAACCAATGATATGAGTACAATTATTATTTCTCTTTTTTTATATTTAAAATATTACGTTTCGGAGACTGGATTCTGCCTCCCTCTTCAGGTAAAAAGCCTACTCTGTTGGACCCAATTATCTACGGAGATAATCAAAACTGGACGATGGATAACGCCCAGAACCACAATAGCTGTATAAATATACCACCGTCACGATCAGAGGCTGCGCAGAGAACAGCACATACAAAAGGGCGATTTAGTATACCGTACTCAGCCACGGATGGTTCAGTCAGTAACGGTGGCTCGATAACTGCTATATTATTTTTCGTAGTTACTGAGTTACATTCAAAGGCCGCGCCATAGCTCTAGCAGTTAGTCGCTGGCTTCCCACCACGGCGGCCCGGGTTTGATCCCAGGTCTGCTCAAGTGAGATTTGTGGTGGGCAAAGTTGCGCTGGGGTAGGTTTTCTCCGAGTACTTTGGTTTCCCTTACCAATCTTCATTCCACCAATTGCTCCACAATCACCCTCACACCTATCATCTGGGGCTGGTACAATAGGCCAGAAGTGACCGCAGTGTAAGGGACTATTAAGTTACATAATCGGCATAGCGAATGGCTACGGGGTGGATGACCGGGGTTCGAGTCCCGGTATGGTCAAGAATTTTCTCTTCGTCGTGTCGTCCAGACAGGTTCTGGGGTCCACCCAACCT
Organism: Cryptotermes secundus; assembly: GCF_002891405.2. NCBI lineage: Eukaryota > Metazoa > Arthropoda > Insecta > Blattodea > Kalotermitidae > Cryptotermes > Cryptotermes secundus. Next base: position 418,831 of record NW_019718275.1, read on the forward strand.
CCTGTTTAATAGGTATTAGAGGCTCTTTCCCCGGGAGTAAAGCAGCCGGGGGCGTGAATTTGACCTCTCACCTCAAGCTAGTGCCGAGGTCAAGAAAATGTGGATCTATGCGTCCACTCTCCCATACATCATCATGGCGTAATGTTTAATTAATTCAGCACAGGGACAACTTTATCTTTTACTAAGTTACATAAAGTGGCCCAAAACAGGAATATGGTCACTGTACTTTCAAATACAATCCGGAAGTCACTATCTAACTATTTTTTTTCTTTCATTATTATCACATAATAATGCTTGATTATCTTTATGATATGTTCATAGCCACCCATAGCCTAATCAAGGAACAAAGATTCTTTACACATTTAAACAATAACTATTTCTATAACTGCTTTAACCACCGCTAGCAACGCTACTTGCTGTGGTCATCAGGGGTTTTAAGAAAATAAACTAGATTCACTTACATCTTACTCTCGTGAATGTCGTCCCCGTGCTTAACTAAGCTCATGAAGGCGTATGGGGGAGTGAATATATAGATCCATGTATTCCTAACCTCAGAACTATTTGGAAATGAGTGGTGAGCTTCACGGCCCGGCCGCTTTACCACCAGAGAAATAATCCACGGTACTCGTTGGATAGGGCCCCAGAACCGATGTGGGTGACGTGGAGAAAAGTCTTACCCCTATCGGAACTGGAACTCCGACCTCTCGGCTGTCCAGCCCGTATCAAATCGCTATACCAACTGCGCTATGCACACCTTTACTCATATAAACAGTACATCGAAAATCTGTCAGAACTCCTAGCATTATTTAAAACGATCTACAGTAGCAAATTTTATTGGAATTAGTTGAGTAACGCGGAAGGACAGACACGAAGTGACCATGATGGACTCATTTTGTTTGCTCCGGCCCGTGCCTTCTGCAGAGGATGATGGCACGTCAGGCGAATGACATTCGTGCCAAAAGCAAGGTCTGCAAGGACAACGACATGGTGGACGTATCGACAGGCCGTGATGAACATGATGCTAATGAAATAAACATAAGTAAACTTTGCAGAAGGGGCATGTTTGTACAGAAGTGAACGTATAAATAATCATTAACCTTGGTCATATTTTAATAAAACAAACCCAAACTAAACTGAAGGCTTGAAATCACAAGACAACAAGAAAATATAAAAATAACTTACAAGGTACTTACAAGGCACTTACAAGGTATTTATTTATCTACCATATTACAGAACGACACGAGGTACTTATTAACCAAACGACACAGTATCACATCCGAGAAAACCTTAATCTTAATATTCCTTCACTAATCTTCAGTGTATATAGTGAGGCTAGAAACCACTACAGATAAATATAATTATGATTCGGTGGTACATTTTATTTGGATTGGTATTGTTTTACGCAGAAACTGCCTTCTAAAAGAAGTTATCGAAGGAAAGATAGAGGGGCGGATAGAAGTGACAAGAAGACGAGGAAGAAGACGTAAGAAGATGCTGGATGACCTTGGGGACAGAAGAGGATACTGTCATTTGAAGGAGAAAGCTCTAGATCGCATTAAATGGAGGAATTGTTTTGGAAGAGACTGTGGACCTGTCGTCTTGACAGATTACTGATGATGATGATATTATATTCTGAATATTTAAAATATTTTCCCCAGAGAATCTCATATGCGGATTCTTAATGCATTAACGTACAGAAGTATTGTCGTGTGTATGAGTGACTCTCGACGGGGTTTTGGATTAGATATTGGATTTATTGTCCACTTACGGATCGTAACTACAAGTAACTACAAGAGTCTCACTGAATTACACACTCCAAATACCACTGTAACTACAGCACATATAAAGTCTTCTCTGCCTTCAATAGTCGTTTCCTGGTAACGGATTTTATCAGTGGAGATTCTGCCCTAACCGAACCGACTGAGTCTTCTCGTTACAGACTCCTTTAGAATTCTCCATTCTTGCTTCAGTTGTCCTCCTTAGAACCCTTCGGCACGAACCAACAGAAAACGTGGCTCTTCCGTTGTTGTTCCAATCGTTTCCGTGGGAAATGTTTGAGAAGGTGCTACTCAGCGTATACTTGCTTATTAAAAATTGTTTCCTAGCAGCGAATGTTGTTTCGTTGCCCGCCTCGAGGCCGCTACCCAGCAACGGCCCTACATGACACAATATTTAAAAAAGATATTTCGTACAACTTTATTATCTATTCATGTATACTTTCACGTTGCACTATATAGTAGCAGTAGATAATTAGATATGTAACGTGCATATCTAGGTAACGGCTCAGTAAGCATATTTCCTATGTAACACAGTCAACTATAGAACTCCAGTTACTAGGATTTTGATATGAACAGTGTAATTTTAACTGATTAAAAGTTGATGTTCATGACAACGAACCTCCAAAGCACAGTAACAGTGGGGAACGCGATAACTCTACTGTTGAAGGAGGTGACTTCTATACTGTTCGACCTGAACCTACCTCAGGGAGAGAACTGACCAATAGAATACAAAATATGACAGAAGACAGATGGTAGTCAGAAGAATTCAGAAGTGAAATCTTTATTTTAGGTGGTGTAGTTACAGTAACCTTTAGAGTGTGATCATTGTTCGTAGTTACGAAGTGTTACATTTGCAATAAGATTTTGTTACAACTAATTTTATGTACTTCCGCCGGGTGAATATCCAATAAATCGATTAATCGAATCCGGAACCCATTAATTACTTGTCGCGTTACCAGGATGACAATATCGAACCAAAAGCTAAATATATATTTCGCGCGGACGCCATATTGTTGTTACATGAGACGAAAATGACTGCTTTAACCAAAGCTTATAATTTCCATCGCCACACAGAATGTCAGGGTGAATGACTGGACTGACGGTTAATATGTACATTATTTTTTACTTCAGATTACGGCCTTCTGGGACATGACGAAAACAGGAGGTTCTTCTGAAACGTCGGTACATATCTACCATCTAGACGATAACACAACCCAGTTTACCGTAAACTTAAAATTCACAAGTACATTCTAAAGGGTTCTGACGATGTAAAACACTTAGGAGTACTGGCAGATTCTTCATGGGTTTCCATAAATTTTAAGTCTCGAGTGTTCAGCTTCTACTCCACAGATGCCGTTGGCGGTAGATACTATCATGTCTTCAAAATTTTTCCCCAATTTCTTTGCATTGGTGCTCATGCACTTATTTTCGTTGGATATATTTGTACCACAAATTTCAACCTCCTTTTCTACCATAGTTCCACGCACGTGTGTGCATTACCACAATTTTTATTGCATATTTTATTGTTATATCCCGTCAAATTAGCCTGGTTTCAGGTGATTAAACAGATGTGTCGATCTGACAGGGGATGTCCAGTGATTGAGGTTAGTTATTTCTAACGGACCCATCTGAACATATATCTTCCCCCCTCATCTGAAGACGAAAACAGATCCACTTTCCGAAACGTTGTGCTTTCTAGTCTCTAGAATACCGGAAGATGGGAAAAGTCCAAAAACCAAATAATTCTTATAATTCACGGCTGTCAACATTTCAAATTACATACTGACTTAATTTTTGATAATAACCAACATACGGGATATAAAGTTGTACACTGAAGAAACTCCTCTGCATATTGGGAATTTACAAGTCCTTATTTTCTGGTCAGGATTAAGAGAGTACATTCCGCAGCATGTAGTCCGCCATTCTCCCAACTGTCTCTAATTGCAGGGACATTCATATTACGTGACCGCTTCTTTCATTATCATAAACAATTCACGCTTTCTCAGTTTCAACAGCTGCCTCCATTAGCATAAGGAAAATAATAAAACACTAAGCAACGGCAACAAAGTAAATAATGCGTGTAAAGACGCCTCAAATCTGTCATACGTCCTCTTTAGTTAATGGCCTTGACGTTCATTCACTGAAGACTGGTATCTACTGTCACAATTACATCACACCTCTTCTTCTTCCTCCTCTTCTTCTTCCTCACTGTGTGGGTCTTGGCGTGCTCCATGGTTTCGTAACGGTAAATTTTCCGAGGTGAGGTCCTAAGCCACATGCCCTAACCTCCAACCTGGAGGATCAGGAACTACACGTTGTCTGGCCCCTACACTTCCACCTGTCTGGCATGGGTGGCTCTACCAGGAGCGTACGCTCCCGCCAGCATAGCTTTCCGGGTCACTGGGGCGCGCAAACCTCTACTCCGCGATAAGATTAATCCTCGTGAATATATCACACTTCACAGTCATAAAATAAGTTTCCTCTTAATAACTTCATGGAATAGAGTCTTGTTCAGAAGCTAAGAGTCGCTAATCTGGTCCAAATTTTATCCACCTTTCTGGAAACGAAGTTTCACCTTTGTGTTTACAGGATTTCACAAATGAATTTTTTCTGATCCAGTGGATTCCACGTCATATCATTTTTCTTTAAGACAAAACGTAATATTATGTTCCCATCTACGGGTAGGCTTGACAGTTTTCTTCAGGTTTCCAAACGAAATGTTTCACGCGTCGTTTTTACTTAATTACGGTAATAATATGGGTCTTGAAACCTAGGACGCATTAGCATAGAGACTTTCTATCTTGTGCGTACAGTTACCAAGGCCCTCTAAACTGCATGACGAAACCTCTGCTCCCATGCTCGGAGATATTGGACTTCTCACGAACACATTAACGGAGAGCTGCTGGGCTTTGCACTTCTTCTATCGTCCAGTGTTCTTACTTACTTATGCAGCTGAGCCCTCCTTGAGGAGTCGCCAATTCTGCAGCTACTCAAGAATTTCTCAGCATTTTATGGAACCAGTAGGTTCATTACCGTGTTCACAAGAGCCTTCAACTAGTCCCTATCCCGAACCAGTTCAATCCAATCCATAAAACTCCATCCTGTCTCTCTAAGATCCATTTTAATATTGTCCACCCACCTACGCCTTGGTCTTCGTAGTGGTCTCATTCTTTTGGCTTTCCCACCAGTACCCTATATGCATTTCTCCTCTCCGTCATTCGTGCTACATGTCCTGCCAATCTCATTATCCTTGACTTGATCATTCTAATTATACTTGGAGTAGAGTACAATTTATGAAGCTCCTCATTATGCACTTTTCTCCAACCTCCTGTCACTTCATCCCTCTTCAGTACAAATATTCTCCTCAACACCCTGTTCTCAAACACCCCCAGTCTTCGTTCCTCCCTTAATGTCAGAGACCAAGTTTCACACCCATACAGAACCACAGGCAAAATTATAGTTTTGTATATTCTAATTAAATCTAGATTCACAGGTTCGAATTCCGATCGAGGTATGGATGTATGTCCGCGTTTCTGTGTCTCGTTTGGTCCTATTTTGACGTATGGGCACGAGCCGCCACTGAATTTTATCAAAACATGTTTTCCAGAGTTACGCTATATCAGAACAGATCTGAGGGCGTAATGAAATGTAAAGAGGAAGGTCATGGCCACAAGGCGTAGCCGACCATCATAATCAGCTGAATTCCGCTGCAGCAACCTCGGTCAATGAGATGCTGCTTGCTACAGACGTCATCAAGTTACGAAACATGCATAGTAATAAGGCGTATTATACTATCAGAATCAAGATTCTTGGAATACTTGGTCCACATCCAGAGCAAACAAAAATTATTTATGACACTTAATCTACTTCAAATATTTCAATCTACGTATAGGCCTACAGAAGGGATAAAAAAGCAAAGGGTTAATTTTCAATTATTCATAAAATGTATCTTCCCTTCTAATATTATATAATTTAACACTTAAACATATTTCTTATATGCATAAAGTTTTGTAAGCGAGAGATTCATTACTGCCATTACGAAATTTTAGGTTTTCATTGCAAAGGCTTTTGGACTGTTAACACTTTATGTAGTAGGTCACGAATAAGCGAGCAGTCTGTTGTTTCAGTGTCTGTTCTCTGAGTACCGGTAATACTTTGACGCGTATACGAGGAGTGCAGTAAACAAGATAAAGTTGTCCCTGTGCTTAATTAATTAAGCACTATGCCATGAAGGTGTATGGGGGAGTGGGTGTATAGATACATATTTTCTTGATCTCGACACTAGTTGGAGGTGAGTGGTCAGCTTCACGCCCCGGAGAAAGAGCCCCCAGTACCCACTGGATAGGAGGTTGGGTGGACCCCAGAGCCGGTCTGGACGACATCCGCGAAGTGTAGGATACTACATAAAACAGAAGGTTTACAATGGAATATTTGCGGGTGTTATTCGTGGGAGATATTATTAAACACCAACCTCGACTTGTCATTCGATAACATGTAGGAATGGAAACAAATACGGAAGAAAGCAGGGGAAGTTAATATTGAAATCGATTATACAGCCAATGATTATACTTCTCTCTAAAGGAAGAGTGTGCAAGGTTGTGGGCTGGATTCAATTGACTGAGGCCAAGGATCAATATCAAGCTGTTGTGAACATGGCGATGAATCTTCGAAAAGTTTCTTGACCGACTGCATGGTTCAGTTTTTCAAGAAGGATTCTCCTAATTAATGTGTTTTCGGACTTAGTCCATCGTCCAGCGGCCTCCGTAGTCTAGGGGTAACGTTCCCACCTCATGACTCAAGGTACGCGGGTTCAAACCCGACGGAGGTCGTGGAATTTTTAAGGGCGGAACAAGTCCTCCGGGAGGGACTTTAAGCCGTAGGTCCCGTGTCGTAGATATACGGCACGTAAAAGATCCTTATGTCTCTAGGAGACCTCTGAGCAAAATTAGGCAACAAGTTTCCTGCCCAAGTAGTTTCCAATTCCTCTGGTAGATGGGGGGAATATCAGGTAGCGAGGGCTGATCTCTTTGGCTGAACGGGGCTGATAGCACGCACCAGTACCGGTAGGGTATGGCGACAGGAGAAATTAAAA
>NW_019718275.1:425709-506184 GCF_002891405.2 Cryptotermes secundus
AATAATAATAATAATAATAATAATAATAATAAATAGTCCATCGTCCGGTACTCCAAAGAACATTAAAGGACATAACGTTTCGGAAAGCGAACCTGTCTCCGTCCACAGGTGTGAGGATGACAGACATCTATCTGTTGCATCCGTTAGAAAGAGTTAATCCAGACAGAGTAGGTGTCTCCCGCCCCCTCATCTGAGGACGGAAACAAATCCACTTTCCGAAACGCTGTGTTCTTTAGAACAGAAGTTTTCAGCTTTTGTGAGACCACGGCCCTGTAAATCTTTTTTTTTTTTTTTTAAAGAAGAGGGCCAGGTATAGTTGACGCCAGGGGCCGGTACAGGGCCGCGGCCCGGCGGTTGAGAAACACTATACAGGACGATAGACAAGATTCAAGAACCCATCACTCCTGATTGTTATACACTCGTACCGTGCCGAAACCCTTTTCAATCTACGAAGGACTCGGCTTTGTGAAGTTACTGTGTACGTAAGAACTACAGCCATGCCATCAAAGTGGTCGTGTGGTATAAGACATTACATATATTCGTCCGCTCTAACACTAGAATCACGGGTTCGAATCTCACTCGAAACATGGATGTATATCTGTGTTATTTCTGTGTTTGTGTTGTCCTGCATAGGCAGAGGCCTTGTGACAGGCTCATCCCCGTCCCGGGAGTCCTACCAAATACCTGTACAATTCACAGTTTCAGATTAATGTAACAGTTTTGATGCATTAAGATACCTGAAGATGGCCATCAATGGCCGAAACACGTTGTGTTAAGTGTTAAATGGTGAATAAACAATTGTTGCATTATTGACGGACTGTGGATATATAGACGTTTATTTAAAGATTTGCAACAGGATGCTGAAATATAAAAAGGCATATTAGAGTATGTAACAACGATGATTCTGCTACGTAGGTTACATAATGTAGAATGAGATGGAAAAATTACCACGAACAGTGACTTGATATGGATTTAGAAGGAAACAATTGTGACCTATTTGAGTATAGTGTATCCGCTGTATATCCCGGCATTCTTTTGAAGTGACTGACAAATATCACGTTTACGTTGTCACGATAACTGTTAACTTTGCTGAAAATTGAACCTGGATCTTCGGATATAAGTCTAAATGGAACTTCTACTGCCACGCCTACCTGTACCTATATGTTTGTTCATTCGTTTTGTTTATTTGTATGTTTTATTAGTGTGTATGTGTATTAGCGACTAATTATTTTACGTCTCATTCCTTATGTTTCCCCCGTCTTTCCTGAGTCTATCTAGACATAGTACAGCCATTGGTTTACCCACAACGAATGTTTTTTCTTACCTCTGTCGTATTTTCTTCTGTTTCGTCTGATACTTCCATACCTTTACTCACCCACTCATGAGCTGAGCCTTTCTTGAGAAGCCGCCAGTTGTGTAACTACTCAAGAACTTCCCAGCATTTTATGGAATCCGAAGGTTCATTACAGTGTTCACAAGAGCCCTCCACCATTCCCTCTCCTGAGCCAGATCTATCCAATCCATCCCATCCCATCCTATGTCTCTAAGATCCATTTTAATATTATCCACTCACCTACGTCTTAACCTTCCTAGTGGTCTCTTTCCTTCTGGCTTCCCCACCAATATCCTATATGTATTCCTCGTCTCCCCCATTAGTGCTACATGCCCTGCCCATCTCATCCACCTTGATTTGATCATTCTAATTATACTTGGAGAAGAGTACAAGTTATGAAGCTCCTCATTATGCAGTTTTCTCCAACATCCGTCACTTCATTTCTCTTCGGTCCAACTGTTCTCCTCAACACCCTGTTCTCAAACATCCTCAGTCTATGTTCCTCCTTTAATGTCAGAGAACAAGTTTCACACCCATACAGAACCACAGGCAAAATTATAGTTTTGTATATTCTAATTTTTAAGTTTTTGGACAGCAGACGAGAAGACAAAAGGTTCTGGGCTGAATGGTACCAAGCATCACCTGAGTTCAATCTCTCTCTTACCCTCGTTTCCAGTAACTGCCAACTACACTCAGGCATATACTCGTAAGCTGGCTTTGCGATTGAAATATCACATAGGCCTATACACTGTCGGTACATTAAAATATCCGTTGTGTGTTTTAATTTCCGGGGTCATAGACCTGAGCCTAGGGCAAAAATGTGTTTGGCATGATCGTCAGATAATAAAAAATGGTGATTGCGCTTATTGTTAATATACTGTACCCAAACAGTACGTTCTTCATTTCGATTAGTCACACAATAACTGACACTTTCAGTTATGCTTCAAGTAATCAGAGGAACGCATCCCGCCATGAAATTAATACAATAATGTTACAAGTACCTACTTCAGAATAAATATGCGTCTTTATGTAGCTCTGCAGCCAACACGCAACCTACATGTTGACAACTCAACTTTGTGGCCGGATGAATATCGCTCCTTCGTATTTCGAGGTCTCAGGTTCAAATACCGGTCCGGATATCGGCTATCCTGACATCTATCGTGGTATTCCTCAGTCCCTTCACGCAAATTCTGGGACTGTATCTCAAATTAGGCGATGATAGCTCCCTTACATAAACTTTCTAACATAATATTCTCGAATCATCCCGAAATTTCACGCCATACAATATCAAGTACTGAAAGAGTCACTAAACTAACCGAAATTAAATAAAATATTATTCTCCCCGTTGTGTTCTATAACAAGTGACTGTACTTCGTCCAGCTAAAATAACAAAAAAATTAGTTAGTGTATTGTACTTTGTCCTTCGGTGTTTCTGCAAGACCTGACGTAAGTAATGACCAAACAAAGGAATGTAAAACTCTTAATGTAATTCTTATACAGACTGTTAATTGGCATAATTAAGTTGGTTTTGCAAATCATATTTCACACTTTGGAAGCGAAGAGATCATTTGGATGACCTAGAAGTAGATGGAAGAATAATATTAAAACGAATCGTAACTAAATATAATATAAAGGTGTACGAGCGAATCATTTGGGTGAGGTTTGAGGTTATCACGGAGGTGGCTGCGAAGACCACTGTTTTATGCAATGTTGTACTATGTAGTGCGGTAGATATTTACAACGTTTCGGAGGAATATGCTCCCCTTCTTCAGGGTGTACCAGATATCACATCGCGGAAGACAGTCGTGAGGACCTCAGATTACTCGTGAGCAGCAAAAGTAATGGCGTTTACATATATAAAACAGTTCTGTGTGGGTGTGGTTAACATCCTTTCTCACATTCGAGAGCTTCAAAATTCCAATCTTCACTTGGATAGGGTGTTCTGGTGAGATTTACATGATTTTCCTCTGTCTCTTTGGGCAAATGCTCGGACATTAACTTAATGGAGCAACTTTTTTCGTAAGAAGCTAATAGACACTTAAATAAGACCTAAAAAGTTCGTGGCAATAATATTTCAGTAAAATAAACTAACTTCTCCGATCTGGTGATAGAGACTAGCTCTGCCGATTGGATCCGAAAGAAGAGGTTTCTTATGTGACGACAGAGGGAGTCTAGTCGCAGAAACGTAGTTCAATAAAAATTTTGGCGAATGATAATATTCAGAAAAATCAACCATTGTATTTATTTATACTTAGCTCTTCAACAAATTTCTTGCCATTTACGGGACCTAAAATTTCATTGCCATGTTCACAAAATTCAGGCACTGAAACCCATCTTAAGACCACAGAACCAAATCCGCAACCTGAAACTTTATTTATTTAAGATCAATTTTAATATTATCTTCCCATTCGAGTCTAGATTTCTAAGTAACCTCTTTCCATCAAGCTTTACGGGGAATAGTATGTGATGTTAAGTCAAGGTCGTTTTCTTCCACAACTTTCTACGCTACCTTTCACTATCATCTTCACATTCGACGCTATATAAGCGCTGTTCAACAACCAATCATAGACCGGGAAATATATGACCAGATGTAACATGATCCATCATTGGCCCTCGTTAGCTCGGCCAATAAATAGGACATAAATAAGCTGACAATTACTTCTCTTAACACGAAAATTACGTTCGTGAAGGGAGTCCGGAAAGCCAAGTATCGTTAAAGGAAGTCACAATGTTATATAACTGAGGGATTCCTTCCCTAAGACAGAAAAATCACAAACTAAAAATCATCACTTTTATTGTCTGGAACAAAACAAACGTCCCTCAAAATTACATGAGATTATGATATAACAATTGGAGACAATATTATTCTATAAAGACACTGTGATGCGGAGTCGGAGCCAGGCGTCTATTGCTAGCCAACGGCTGGGCGAACGTATTCCCAGGTACTACAAGAATAGGCGCCCATTGCTACGCAACGGTTCTAGTGACTATGGTTCACGGGCCGCGCCATAGCTCAAACGGTTACTCGCTGGCTTCCCACCGCAGCAGCCCGGGTTGGATCTCCGGTCTGGTCAAGTGGGATTTGTGGTGGACAAAGTGGCGATGGGGCAGGTTTTCTCCGAGTACTTCGGTTTCCCCTGCAAATCCTCATTCCACCATCTGCTCCACAATCACCCTCACCTATCATCTGGCGCTGGTACAATAGGCCAGAAGTGGCCGCACTACAAGGGACTTAGTCGCACCCCACTAACAATAATAAAATAAATAATAAAATACTATGGTTCACTGTTTCATTGTTGAAAACCGATAACCACAGCAACGAATCATAGGTTGCACATTAATGATTTCTAAAACAGAGAGTTACCAGGGATATCAAAGGCAGAAATCTTCAAGAAGGTGAGTCTTATCCCAGCCACCTAGCAGGGATAAAAGGAGGTCAGTTGGGAAGCCGACCCCGTGTGGAGGCGGGGTCGAATACCTCCACCCTGAACCTGCGAGTCGTAGGAGGCGACGAAAAGGGAAGTCTCACATCTGAGACAGTAAAATATGGTCGCGAGTCCCACGGGACTCGGATCCGAGAAAGACTGTGCTGACAAAGACCAGCAGCATATACAAAAGACAGAACCGTCCTCTCGTCAGAGAGGACGCCCCACAAAAACAAGGCCGTAAGTGTGAAACAGTAATAAATATTTGATCATGAGCCCCAGATGGGGCTCGACACCAAGACTTACTGACTGACTGACTTGGAGCCGTCAGTTCAGAAGTGAAGTCAAAGAAAAACCAGAATACGAGAGAATTCCAGAAGACAGGAGCTGCAAAATGGAGACAACAGTGAGGGATTCGATATCCAGGAGTATGTGATCTGTTTTAACCGCGTGTGACTGTAATAGTGACGTCAAATAAACCTAATCTTCAACTCTAGAATCCACGATTGTTAGTCACGCTACCCCTTACACGTGACAATATCAATAAAATTGTTAAATTCGTTAAAATAATATACAAGATGCGCACCAGAGCACAGTGAAAGGTGAACTGACTTCGTTTGTTTCTGTTTTAGTTTGTACGTGTTCTTTCTTGATCGGAATGAATTTGAAATGAGCAAGTTACAGCTCAGATGGTAAGCCATGTATAAACGTTCGCATGAGCGAAATTTCGTAATGTAATCTTCACAAAGTGAGGGCTAATGCTTATTCTGCTACTTAGAACCTTGTTGAACACTCGCGCAGTCAGCAGTCAGGATGCAGTCTTTCATTCCGTGACCACTAACAGCATTCATTCATTCATTTAAACTGCGTATGACGTAACATCGTCTATTATCGAGTTCCCATGGCTATTCTATGCACAATCACAGGTCTTGTTGGAGTATGACTTACGGATATGTCAGCAATATTGTTATCATTTTCATTGTTTTTTTTATTGCTAGCGGGGTGGGACTAAGTCCCTTTCACTGCGGCCACTTCTGGCCTACTGTACCAGCCCCAGATGATAGGTGAGGGTGATTGTGGAGCAGTTGGTGGAATGAAAATTGACAGGGGAAACCGAAGTACTGGGAGAAAACCTGCCCCAGAGCCATTTTTCCACCGTAAATCCCACTTGACCAGACCCGGGATCGAACCCGGGCCGCTGCGGTGGGAAACCAATGACTAACCGCTTGAGCTATGGCGCGGCCATTTCAGTGTTGTGTTAGTATCGGGTAAAGCGGTTTTGGCACAATAAAGTTTGAACTCTCACAATAGACAGTCCAATTTGCAGGGCGTGTCGACACTACCTTATGCGAACTCTAGGTCCCGTTGGTCCGGTGGGTAGCACCTGTTCAGGGCCCTTCCCTAGTGGTTACGTGGTCAGTAGACAGGGCTCGTTAGCCAACATAGACAACCTAAGGGAAGGAAACCCTGAAAAACAAACTTAGGCCTCCAAGAAAACAGGCTGGTAACCTTCTCAGGTAAACAAAAGGTTCTGGAAAGATTAGCCTATTTTCCTTTCCCAACATATTGATATCTGATACGACACAGACCGAATAGAAAACACCGCGTCCGTGTTCTATTGTTGTGTGTATTCGTTGTCAGGAGAACGTATTTACCAAGCCGTTGCCTAGCAACGTTATTTGAGGATACAGATAGCAAGGTGATCTCATAAACAAACTCCGTTGCCTGTAGTCCGCTAGCGAACTATACCGACCTAGCGACCGCCACTTCTCGGCGAAGTTAGTGCCAACTTTTGTGGATAGAGAGTGTCACGTGGTCAGCGAAACGGATTCTTACGGCCGTTAATTTCGGATTTCCAGACCAGAGCCGCTACTTTTCCATTCAAGTAGTTCCTCAATTATCCTCACGAGGCTGAATGGACTCCGTTCCAGACCCACTACTTCTCAGAAAATCTGGTAGCGCGGGAATCGAACCCAGGCTCTCGTGATCTGTAGCCAGGAACTCTGACCACCGGGCCACAGAATCGGTCAGAAATAGACAAAAAATATTTATATATTGATCCCAAAGGGATCTGACGATGGTGTATTATCACTTGGGATGACTGCGGTTTTGGGCTTTGTCTATTGTCCGGTATTCTAAAAAGAAAACACAAAAGAACGCGCCGTTTCGGAAACTGGGACCGTTTCTATCCTCAGATGCCGGGGTGGGGGAAGACACGTACTCTCTTGGGTCCGTTAGAAGAGGCTAATCTCAATCACTGGAGAACTTACGCCGGTACAACTACACCTATATAAACATCTGATATCAGGCTTTATCAATGGGAGTTTACAGAAAAATGTACAATAAAAACTGTGATAATGCATGTACAGACCTGAAACTAAGAGCAAAAAAGGTGAAAGTTCTATGCAACAAACCTAGCCAACCAATGAACAGGATTAATTTGGAGAATTTAATGTTGTGCACCCATTTTTATCTACTCCTAGCGCCATGTGTGGAATAAAAATTGAACCCCAGACTAAAATCATACAGATAGGCATAAAGAATGTATCAGATCATACTGACCTCCCCTGTTTGTTTCTAATCTCACTGCGGACAAGAGGGATCCATAAAACGGTTCATTTGGTTCCTACACCTGCATTTACTCCCAATCTCCAAAATCCTAACTTCATTCCATCCTATTCTATAACTTTCTTAACAGACAGATTGGGTTCATTTTGTAAGGTTTCAGGTTTTCACGTCGGTGACTATGAAGAAAGCCGTCTTCTGGAATGTGGCGCATGTAGAAATTGTGTTAACCGATATTTCGGAGGAACGTATCGCCTCCATCTTCAGGGTAGAAGACAAGAAGATGGAGGCGATACGTTACTCCGAAACTTCGGTTAACACAATTTTTACACGGCGCCACATCCCAGAAGATGGCTTTCTTTATGATTTAATTTTGATTTTTCTAGCAGACCCCCTTTTTGAGATTGTACCTATGTTCACTGAGCTACACGTCTGCCTGTTTCGCCAGTGTAACTTCTGCCATATTCACAGGGAATGCTACAGACGCACTGCGACGTCTGTATCGGATCTCTTTCCGGGCTGGTTTTCATGAGTGAACTCCTAAGAGTGTGATTAGTTCTGAAGATGGTCCTAATGCTATAACGATTCTATATACGTTTGAACTTTTCTGAAACACGCTTCACATATGGGATATACACAGAGCCAAGCGGCTGTTTCTCTTTACTCGGGCGACTGCTACCCTTGGAATTAATAACCGAGTCACTGGAACCTTGGCGATAAGCACTGAGCTGAAGATCATGTTTCAGGCTACTAATTTCCTTAAGAGATCTTGTCGTTCTTGGCACATGGTGGAAGCTCTGTTCTGAAGACTCTGAATTAATCCTCATTTGACACGTTGGGGATGTGTTGTGTTTGATGTTGAGATATCGGCCGGTGTGGGTGCGCTTTTTTGTAAACTGTAGTGCCTGTATCATCTCTTCCTGATGACCAGGACATCCAGAAAAGGAATGGCGTTCTCTGACTCTGTTTCATAGTGAACTGGATAGAAGTCCTTCGGTTCTTGAGATGGCTGATGCAATCCTGTAACTGACCTTGGCCTTGAGGCCAGACTACAAACGTCTCATCAAAGTACCGGAGCCACAGCTCGGTTTGTATTGGACGAGTGAAGAGCCGCCTTTGTAATGGAAGAACTTATGTGGCATGGCTATGGGAAACTATCACCCATCGTTAGCAACATTTTCATGGAACCGTCGCTGTGGCTCCCGTACTTTTATGAGACGTTTGTAGTCTGGCCTCAAGGTCCAGAGCGGTTATAGGATTGCATCAGCCACCTCAAGAACCGAAAGACTTCTATCCACAGAGTCAGAGAACGTCATTCCTTTTCTGGATGTCCAGACCATCAGGAAGAGATGATACTGACTGTAAAAGTTTACAGAAAGCGCTCCCACATCGGCAGATATCTCAACATCAAACACAACACATCCCCAACGTGTCAAATGAGGATTAATTCAGAGTCTTCAGAACAGAGCTTCCACCATGTGCCAAGAACGACAAGATCTCTTAAGGAAATTAGTAGCCTGAAACATGATCTTCAGCTCAGTGCTTATCGCCAAGGTTCCAGTGACTCGGTTATTAATTCCAAGGGTAGCAGTCGCCCGAGTAAAGAGAAACAGCCGCTTGGCTCTGTGTATATCCCATATGTGAAGCGTGTTTCAGAAAAGTTCAAACGTATATAGAATCGTTATAGCATTAGGACCATCTTCAGAACTAATCACACTCTTAGAAGTTCACTCATGAAAACCTGGCCGGAAAGAGATCCGATACAGACGTCACAGTGCGTCTGTAGCATTCCCTGTGAATATGGCAGAGGCTACATTGGCGAAACAGGCAGACATCCAGCCCTGCGGTTCCGCGAACATAGGTAAGATCTCAAAGAGGGACTTGTAGAAAAATCAAAATTAGCCCACTGTGCTTATAAAGAAGGTCATAGAGTAGGATGGACTGAAGCTAGGATTTTGAATGTTCTACTTCTAAACGAGTACATGTCTAGAAGACAATAAAAATCTTGGTCATGGATCTCGAGACCTGAAGCCAGGAATGACTGTACTGGCGACAGCCAGTAGCAATTCGATCGACCGACAAGGTTGTCCAGTGACAGAGGTTGGCTCTTTCTCACGGACCCAACAGAATAGGTGTCTCCCTCTCAAACGAGGACCAGGCCCAGTGATTGAGGTTAGCTCTTTCTCACGGACCCAACAGAATAGGTGTCTCCCCCTCACATGAGGACCTGGCCCAGTGATTGAGGTTAGCTCTTTCTAAGGAACCCAACAGAGTAGGTGTCGCCCCCTCACCTGAGGACCTGGCCCAGTGATTGAGGTGAGCTCTTTCTAAGGGACCCAACAGAGTAGGTGTCGCCCCCTCACCTGAGGACCTGGCCCAGTGATTGAGGTGAGCTCTTTCTAAGGGACCCAACAGAGTAGGTGTCGCCCCCTCACCTGAGGACCTGGCCCAGTGATTGAGGTGAGCTCTTTCTAAGGGACCCAACAGAGTAGGTGTCGCCCCCTCACCTGAGGACCTGGCCCAGTGATTGAGGTGAGCTCTTTCTAAGGGACCCAACAGAGTAGGTGTCGCCCCCTCACCTGAGGACCTGGCCCAGTGATTGAGGTGAGCTCTTTCTAAGGGACCCAACAGAGTAGGTGTCGCCCCCTCACCTGAGGACCTGGCCCAGTGATTGAGGTGAGCTCTTTCTAAGGGACCCAACAGAGTAGGTGTCGCCCCCTCACCTGAGGACCTGGCCCAGTGATTGAAGTTAGCTCTTTCTAAGGGACCCAACAGAGTAGGTTCCTCCCTCTCAGATGAGGTCCTGGTCCAGTGATTGAGGTGAGCTCTTTCTAAGGGACCCAACAGAGTAGGTGCCTCCCTCTCACATGAGGACCTGGCCCAGATTTGAGGTTAGTTCTTCTAAGGGACCCAACAGAGTAGGTGCCTCCCTCTCACATGAGGACGTGGCCCAGTGATTGAGGCTAGCTCTTTCTCACGGACCCAACAGAGTAGGTGTCTCCCGCCAGTACCCCCACCACCATCTTAGGAAGGAAACAGATTTGGTTTCTGAAATTTTGTATTCTTTAGAATACGAGACGATGAACAAAGTCAAGAAAACCAGCAATTAGGATATATTTACATGTTAAGCTAAGCAAATAAAATAATTTGTGAAAAACTGTTACGTTTCCCAATAATTCTATTTTGGTACAATCGTTGCGTTCACACAAGCGTATGCGTATGCATACACAAAGCACGCAATGCCCCATGAGTGACGTACTTCACAAGGTTTATAAGGACGCAGGAGCGTAGGAATCTGGGTCTATTTTGTGGAATATGTATCAAACACGAATGAAGGAGCCGAAACATGTAGAACATGCGATTGAGATCGATGTAAAAATCGATCTGTCAATAAAGTTACTTCTGATCATGAACCTACGATATATTAAGAGAACATTAATGATAATATACTGGCAGGAAGGCTCGCGCCTGCGCAATTTATAAACAAACAAAATACTTTAAGACAGTCACTCTCATGAATTCTACAAGTTTTTAAGAACACATTTCAGAAGAGGATATTGAAGCAGGATCCACTTGGAACCGAAATCGACGCTGATGCCTATTTCTGTGCATTTGATACGTCACGACGTGAATAATAACATACTAGCAGGGGCACATGCATTCACGATATGCTGAAAGCAACAGTACCATGTTCGACAGAAATGCACAGAATCTCTCAGCTCTCACTGAAGACTATCTGGGATCTGATGATCCCTGCGTAGGAACCTCAAACGCAAGAGGAAGAATGTAGCACTGTTGTCAACTTTTCGTTTGAGCATCAGACGGTCACAAGGTCAAGCGAACACAAAGGCCATGAGCATCGTGGTAGGACAGAACTCGTAGATATGAAGGTACAACTGACAACACGCCTGTCCATCTTGTGACTGACAGCCAGTGCTTTTTCGAAGCGTATGGCGCTGAGATAAAGGACAATTATATGCCGGAGAGACTGTAGAAATGATCATTTGACCATCCTTATGATTAGTAAATTACATATAGAAATACTGGACTAACAGAGAAATATAGAAAAGCATATCATATAGATGGCAAACATTATGGTATGAAATACAAATCAATTGTAACTCGACCTCCAGAAAAGACTATCAGCTTTCTGCTGCCAAGAGTTAATTTCTTCGTTTTACTTTTGGTTACACCAACATGAAGTGTACAGTTTTAGTAATGCCCTACACAAAATTTTCTTGGCGTAGAGCACGTAATAAACTGTGCAGTATTTTTACAACATATTTCCATGTATAAAAATAATAATAATAATAATAATACAATTAATATGTTAAAGTACTTGACAACAGCTAAAAACAAATTACAGACAACAACAACGACGACGACGATGATGGTGGTGATTATGATGATGATGATGATGATAACAATAATTCAACTCAATTCTCTGTTCTTACATACAAATTTAACTGCTACAAGAACCAATTACAGAATCAGCACATACGAACAAGAAGTATGCATACATATGTTTACGACGTTCTACTGCATAATAATAATAATAATAATAATAATAATATTTACNATCCATTCTAATATTGTGCACCCACCTACGCCTTGGTCTTCCCTGTGGTCTCTTAGTACCCTATGAAAATTTTGTTAGGAGATTTCAATGCCAGAGTAGGGAGGGAAGACATTTTCAATAATAATAAACTTGACTTATTCGAGTGTTTGCCAACAGCAATGCCCTGTTACAGGCAAACACTAATAATTCAATCCAGTTTAGTTTCTTATTTACTTAAGTATGTGCTGAGCTCAACAGCATTAACATCAACAACAACAACAACAACAACATCAACAACAACGTTTCGTGTTGCAGCTTCATTAGTGAAGCGGTCTATGTTGTAGTGGAGTTTTGCTTGCATTCTCATAACAATGGAAAATTTCGCACTGTAGATTGTGGTTGGCGATGGTGTTTCGCAACTTCACAGTTGCGGCGACGTTGAATGGTGAAGTCCTGCAGTGCAGATTGGAAAACAAAGCTGCTCTCTTTATAATCCTTCCCGCTGGGCTAACACCTAATGTAGTGGGGAGGTTTGCATGCCCTCTGGAGAGCTATGCTTTCTTCGTTATTGGTGGAGCCACCCATGCTATACACAGGTCGAGGGGTACGACATTAACAAAAGGTAGATCCTGGTCCTTCAGGTTTGGGATTGGGCGTCGAGGCTAACAACCTCAACTCGAAAAACTAAAGCTGGATGGGCATCTGCTATAAAGGAAGCCAAACTTCTTGAGATCACAAAGGCAAAGAGAAGGTAAGTGCATAAAAGTGAGTACGTCTGCAGTCAATGAGGAAGTTTCTGCATTAGGGGACAGATACAAATGTCAACTACAGCCTGTCGGTTATGAGGGACAGCTCAGTTGGTACAGCAAGGGACTACAGGTTGGATGCTAGGGTTAGAGTCCCAGCAGGGACAAAAATTTCACTCTACATTACACCGTTCCGTTCGGTTCGGGTACAAAGCCAACTAGTCAACGGGTTCCGGAGGCTCTTTCCTCGGGAGTAAAGCGGTCGAGGCATGAAGCTGACCACTCACCTCCATCTAGTGCCGAGTTCAAGAATGGTAGACCTATACTTCTGCTCCCCCCCACACGTCCATATGGCGGGATGATTAATTAGTTAAGCACGGGGACAATTTCATTTCTATTTATTTACATGTTTATGCCTCCTGACACGTTTCTTGTATTAAGAAATCGAAGTACGATAGTAAGAGCTAGTGTTCCCGACCACCAACTGAGAATGGAGACCCAGAATTATAGTTCTGGCTACAACAGACGTCATACACGGATCAATACACTGCAACATTTCTTTCCGAAACCTACGGTTTCTGAGGAGTGCTTTCTTCTGAGATGTGACGTCATGTAGGCAAAGGTAAAAACGTAAAGTTGTCCCTGTGCTTAATTCAGCGCCACACCAGCAGTCTTGACTGGTCTTGACATCGGCGTTGTCCGGTAGACATTCACCAAAGTTCTTCAGAGTCGGCAAAGAAGTTAACCTGTGCGCAGTTTCTCTGTATTCAGGAAAACGGTTATTTTGTTATAAAATTCTACCGTACGCTAAAACCAGGCTCCTTTTTAGAGAAGTTATATTATACTGGTCATTAGAGGAAAGAATTAAAACGCAGTGTTCCCCAACAACCAGCGAAAAGGAGTGTAGTACAATTTTACAAATCCAATATCAGAATTGTAGTTACAACAGCCACTAGAGACATGCATAACTCTCAAGCCTCAGTTGTTCACCTCTGGCATATGAAACTTGAATGCCGAGCAAATGTCAAAGTTGCCTGTCATAGGGAATTGCTCATATGGGTTGAAGCTATTTCACACGGATAAAAGTTCGCCACACAATACGGGACTGTTCATTACTGAGCAAGCCAACAATGGACCTAAATCAGCTGACTTCCTGTTTACTTATCTCACCGCCTGGGGCGTTGCATTTTAATTATGCCTGGCTGGTCTTTGAAAATATTTTAAAAAGAGTTCATTACGCTCATTAATTTGGTCTCTAGCTACATGCTATAGCACCTGGGTTCGGTTACTGGTCAGAGTAATAATATGAATAATTATTATCACCACTAAAAGCAGGAAAACTTTGGGACGCAACCAACCTCCTACCAAATGGGTGATATGGGAGGGAAAGATCTTTCCTGGTGGTTAAACTGGTAAGAACTTGAAGCTGATAATATTGATGCCATGGGCAGATGTTCCATTAATTGATTCCTCAAACATCTTCCAGTAGACTATCCCACAGTCGAATTACCCATACTATCCTCGTGATGATAATTGAGGAGCTATTTCAAGGAAATAGCGGCTTCGGTCTAGAAAACTGAAATTAACGGCCATGGGGATTCGTTTGGCTGACCACCCGACACCCTCTATCCGCAAAATTTGGCACTAATTTCATCGACAAGCGGCGGTCGCTCGGTCGGTATAGTTCGCTTACGGACTAAAATCACAGAGTTTTTATCCTCGAGCATATTGGTGAAGTCCATCTATTCTACGAACCAAGTTACGGCACATATTTTGAAGCCGATTTTACAGAAGAAATTTCTATGTATAAATGTCTGAATTTCCCAACAGCGGATGAATACCGGGAAGGTGTTGAAAATACAATTAAGTAATTTTCTAATGATGACGTAACTGTCTACCTTATTGGCAGTGATGAACCCTGAGTCTAAGAGGGGAGCATAACCACGTGATCAAAAATGCTATTGACAGCCTCTTCGAGTATGTGACTTTGAACAGAGGGGGGGGGGGATGTATGGGAATATAGCAGCGAGCAGAAAGTGGGAAGACAAGAGCGTCGGTATCCCCACCATCCATGGGACTTATTTCTGTGGACTCAATATATTCCCCCCCCCTCCACTGCCTTCATGTCCTCTATATATGTTTATAACGGAGTGATTAGGAACAAGCTATTGCACGTTACTATAAAATAAGATCATAAACCAGATTTTATTTAATTAGGCAAGTCAATTACTTGTATATTTTCATCATATTTAGTAAGAGAAAGAAACGGCCGCGCCAGCTCCAGCGGTTAGTGCTCGCTTCCCACCGCGGCGGCCCGGGTTCGATCCCGGGTCTGGTCAAGTGGGATTTGTGGTGGACAAAGTGGCGCTAGGGCAGGTTTTCTCCCAGTACTTCGGTTTTCCCTGCCAATATTCATTACATCAATTGCTCCACAATCACCCTCACCTATCATCTGGGGCTGGTACAATGGACCAGAAGTGGCCGCAGTACAAGGGGCTTAGTCCCACCCCATTAGCAATGAAGAAAAACGCGTTGAATTTAGTTTCATGAAATGAATACTGTTCTCAAGTCAGGTACGTTATTTATGTGCCTAATTACGACGTAAAGTCAGTGCGTAGTAAGAAAGCCTACATGGTAAATACTGTATGTGAAGAAATTCAAACTTTACGTGCAGACTTATTCTTATCCTAACACTGCCACCATGTGTACAATGATGAGTAGAAGGAAAGAGAAACAAAACTATACATTTCACCCAAATGTTGGATGTTTCTTCCAAAATCTAGATCAATCCTGTGACATGATGTTAAAAAATCGTCCTCTGCTAGGTAAAGGCTCGATAAACACGTGTCCGCGGCGACGTATATGCTGTTGGAAGCGATGTTTTCTGTACGATCCGTCCCGAGGCTATATAACTGGAATGGAATGCCAATTGTAAATTAACTCTGACTCTGAAGTCTGTGAGTTGCAAGCCAGCCACTATCCAGCGAGGACGTGAGCAGGGAAGCGGAAGAACCTCCAAACCTAGCGCCGCCTAGTGAAGACTGTAACCAATCAACGATTAGAGAAGATATAACAGACAGAAACTTAGCGTGTGCTGCAGTGATTTGCTAATTGCGTAGATCAGTGACAGCGTTATTTGGAGTTACGCGTTATAAGAGTACAAATAACCCAATTAGCAATCCAAACTCCGTGACTAGTCACTAACACGTGACAATACATTATCTATACCGTCATATAAACATAGAATATTAGTTTTCTCGTCGATCCGTGCTTTTGAAAGGTAGTCATTTGTAATCCTAACATTTGCAATCTACAGTTATGTCCTACTAATTAATTATTTGATTCATCGACAATTCCATATGTTGAAATACCGGAATGATCGCCGTTTCCCGGTAAATCGACGACTGTCAATGAGCCACCAGAGCCGGTCTGAACGCTGTGCAGAAGGGAAGGACCATTAGCCTTTTCTTCTGAATAAAATCCCGATTCTTCGGTTGTCCAGCCCTGAGCCTAACTTCCAGACCGAATGAACTATGCATTAAATCAAGCGCTGATTAGCATATGCACATGCATATGATTCGATTTATTCGACTTCAGAAACATTTGTCTGACTACTGCCGATCACAGTGGCCGCGCGGTCTAAGGCATGAAATGTATTCTGCCGCATGAACATTGGGATCGTGGATTCGAATCCCACTCAAGGCATTGCTGCCTGAATTTATTCTGTTTTTATGTTGTACTGTGTAGGTAGCGGTCTTCCGATGTGCTCATCCCCCGTCCAAGGAGTCCTACGACTGTCTAGGATTAAGGAACTGAAGTGAAAAAAGCGTTTCACGGATGTCCTATGCTGCAAGTGGGAGCAACAAGAATATAGATAGACAGACAGACAGATGGATAGACAGATGGACAGATAGATAGATAAGTAGGTAGGTAGAGAGAGATAGATAGATAGATCGGTAGGTAGGTAGATAGGTAGGTAAATAGGTAGATATGTAGATAGATAGATAGATAGATAGATAGATAGTGTGAATACCGGGGAAACCAAATTATATCATTAAAAGAGGCAAAACAATGATTTCTTACAAGAATGGTACATCCGGCATTCCACGCCACGTGGCGCTCGGCGCGGGATTCACAGTATTGGAGTGACGACTGTAAAAACACGGCGATGGGACAAATAATAAGAAGAATCCGGAGCGCAGTCCTTGGAGAAGCTGGGAGTCCCACAGCTATTGAAGAAATACCTCGTCTATAAGTAATCCAAAGATTCGTTAACCGTGTTTCTAATGACCGGCGACTGTCCCCTATCCTGAGCAAGTTTAATCCAATTTACAACCCTCCGCCAACCTATTTCTTTAAGATCCTCTTTCATTAATCTTTCAACTTAAGCATCCCATAAAGAATATCTTCCTTCGGATTTTCCGATTAAATCCTTGTATTAATTCCTCACCGACCGCCTCTGTGGTCTAGTGGTCAGAGTTCCTGGCTACAGATCCAGAGGTTTGATTCCCGGCGCTACCAGATTTTCTGGAACTGGGTCCACTCAGCCTCGTGAGGATAATTGAGGAGCTATTTCAAGGAAATAGTGGCTCCGGTTTAGAAAACCGAGACTAACAGCCGTGGGGATCCCCTGCGCTGACCACGTGACACCATCTATCCGCTAAAGTTGCCACTAACTTCGCCGACAAGCGGCGGTCATCGGTCGGTATAGTTCGCTTGCGGACTAAAGCCATGGAGTTTGTTTTGTTTAATTAATTCCTCACCTATGCATGCGCATTATATGTCCTGTGCACCACATCTTCCTCAATTTCATTGCTTTAAGTGTACAAATATTAAAGCTCCTACTTAAGCAAATTCATCAAGCGGCACATTACACTCCCTTAGGCCTAAACGTTTTCTCCAGTACTTCGTTCTAGAAGGAGCCAGGAACATCCAGTCAGCATAGCGACTGATTACAGGCTGGGCGACCGAGGGATTGGAGTTCGAGTCCCAGTAGAGTCAAGAATTTTTTCTCATCCAGACCGGCTCTGAAGCCCACCGAACCTACTATCCAATGGGTACCGGGGGGCTCTTTCTCCGGGGGTAAAGTGGCAGGGGCGTGAAGCTGACCTCTCACCTCCAACTAGTGCCGTGGTTAAAGAACTGTGGATCTATACATCCACTCCACCATATGCCTTCATGACATGGTGCTTAATTAATTAAGCATGGAGACAACTTTACCTTACTTCGTTCTAGAACCCAATTATTATACATCCTTTTCTTAGGGCGAGAGACCAATTTTCACATTTATTCAAAGCAACAGGTGAAATTGTAATCCACTATACATTAATAGTCAAATTTTGATAGCAAATGTGAAGAAATACAAACTTTAATTGACACTAGTAAGGAGGTTGGTCTAGAAGTAAGCACAAAGAAAACTAAGTATATGTTGATATCTCGTCACCAAAGCACAGGGCAAAATCATGACATTTTTGCCTGTTGAGAGGAGGAATGCATGTAGAATACTGGTGTGAAAGCCAGAAGGAAATAGACCACTGGGAAGACCAGGGCGTGGGTGGGTGGACAATATTAAAATGGATCTTAGAGAGAGAGTATGGGAAGGATGGATTGGATTTATCTGGATCAGGATAGGGAGGGCTCTTGTGAACACGGTAATGAACATTCGGGTTCCATGAAATACTGATAAATTCTTGAGTAGCTGCAGAATTGTCAGCTTCTCAAGAAGCGCTCAGCTCAATGAGTGAGTGAGTGATGTAAAGAAATATACTTAACTCACTTTAGCAAGAATTCCTGGAAAATTAACCACTTAATAGTTAATTTATTAGAGCAATTCTGAATATGAACGAAAATAGTTACGTATTCTTGTTCTATTTTTAACGTTTCAAAAGATTTATATTATGATCCAGTTAACATATTTTCATTTATGCTTTTAAATGAGTTACACTCCTTTGTGTCCACGTGTAAATGTGAAAGTTATGTCATTTTTTATGTATCTTACGTCACTGTGCTCTGAATGAAAGTGATAGGGTACAGGAATGAACACAATTTGATTCGGTTCAGATTGTCTCTACATGTACCAGCCTCTAATATGAACATTAAAAAACGTAATAAGAGATTATAGGCCGGATATGATTCAGCAGCTCACTAAAGTAACTATGAAATTTAAATGTCCAATTCTTATCTTTCTGTATGGCGTTAGAAGCATTCTGTTATGGCTCGTTCTCATTACCGTTTCAGAGTGTTTAATTAAAATGTTATCTTGACACAGGATTGTGATTTATTGTTACTTTACAATGCTGACAATATATATAGACCCTATAGCGTAGGGCAGTGTTTCTCAACCGCCGGGCCCTCGTCTTACAGAAAAAAAGAATTTATCGGGCCGCGGTCTAACAAAGGTTTAAAATCACTGGCGTAGGGTGACCAATTAATAATGACTTGGAAGGTATTCTGAAGAAAGCTGGAGAGACGAAAGAAAACCATGAAAACTTCTGACAGGATACCTGATGTAGCGGCTGAGATGCCAACCAAGCACATTCAGAACACCAGGCTGCAATAAGCAGCTCGAGACTAAAGGTTTTTAAGTGGGATATTAAAGGATGCTATTATATCCGAGATTATAGCAGGAGCCCAATGCTTGGGGGTATAACTGAGCCACCCTGTTCCTGAGGGATATAACTACGGGAACCTTGCCCTCCAGGTTTGGGGAGTCTCGAATCTGAGATAGTAAAATACTGTCACGAGTACCGTGGGAATCAAATTTGGGAATGACTACGTTGGCGAGGACCAGCAGTAACTCTAACGTTAGATCCATCCTCTCCTCAGGGAGGATGATATGTAAGGGCCATGAAAGCAAGTGCTAAGGTGAAAAAAAATGTTGGGCGTGAGTCTCAAGGAGCCCGTCGCCAAGACGAACTGATTGGCGTTATAATTGCAGTCGTAAAGTGACTCTGACTATAGAATATATAACGTCAAATGGTAGAATTACAGATCAATGATGACTTCGAAAGGATTTGGAAGGAAGCGGTCGTGACATCAGAGAGTTACTAACCCGGAATTTGACTGGAGGGACTGAGAAAAGTCACGAAAGCCCTCAGGATAATCGGTGTCACGGCTGATATTCTAACATCACCTTCCGATATGAACCGAGAGTGTTATCACTGCAATAACAAGAATAACCTTCCATATCGCTTGTATCTGGTTCATGTAAAGGTAATTTTCTTTCCAAATTTGGTTAGATACTGAAAATTTTATGAAGAAGGTAGCATTAAAAATCAGTGTATGCTAAAAGTGCAGAAGATTTATGAATATGTGTTTTAGAACAATATGTACCCAATAAAGATAGAGGGGCGGATAGAAGCGACCAGAAGACGAGCAAGAAGACGTAAGAAGATGCTGGATGACCTTGGGGATAGAAGAGGATACTGTCATTTGAAGGAGAAAGCTCTAGATCGCATCAAGTGGAGGAACTGTTTTGGAAGAGACTGTGGACCTGTCGTCTTGACAGATTACCGATGAATGAATGTACCTAATGTATATTTCCAACCACACCGATCCCCACAAAATGAAATCCTCGCCGCCTTATTGACTTAATACATTTCTTTGTAAACGTAATAATGAAACAAACATTTAAGAAGCCTAATGTAATTTCTGCTTGGAGTTCATGCTCGTACAACATGTTATTAATGCAACGCGTTCTATGTTACCACCGATTACAGTGGCCGCGCATGAAATGCCTTCACCTTCTCGAACACTGGGATCGTGGGTTCAAATCCCATCCAAGATATGGATGTCTGTGTTTATTCTCTGTCTTTGTCAGGTATCGGCCTTGCAACGGGCTGATCACCAGTCCAAGGAGTCCTAATAACTGCCTTAGATTAAGAAACTGCAGTGAAACGAAGAGTTTCACGGATGCCTTATCCACCAATCTGGGAGCAACAGAAGAACTGTGGTATAGATGATTCCTGTTTTCGTCGCGAGTTCTTTCGCGACGCTTATTTGACCCGTTTACAAACTGGTCTGCATAAATAGGCTTTAAAAGTAATGGTCATTCATTATATTAAAGTAGAACCGATGTATCGTGTACCTTTGGTTTTGCAGTGTTCGCTAAACAAACATGTGATGCAGTATATTTTACAGCTATGGAATTCAAAACAAATAATTACAGAGCCACTCAGATACCTCATATAAATGTCACATATTTAATACACTGTCTTGTAATTAACATTTCAGCGTATGTTAATATGAAATACCGTTAAATTTTAACCCCCCATATTTCATTCACAGTAAACGATATTTAACTTGTATAATTCGAAGTTCTCACAGTGGTGAATATGAAGTTCTGCCTTCTGGGATATAACATCGTGTTAAAGTCAACCAGCATGAAACACGTTAACAAGTAGAGCTGTGTTTGCTACTTGCTTCACACTGGTTTCTTGCTTCGACCCTGAAGATGGAGGGGACATGTTCCTCCAAAGGATTGGTTGACTTTCAACGGACTACAAGACGTTATATCCCAGAAGGTAGAAGACTTCAGTATATCAATTGTTGTAACTGATATTCAGACGTTTTCAATTCCATCCCCCCCCCCCACATAAGAATACTGTTCTCCCATTGTGCATTCTCCCATTCTCCCATTGTCACGCCATTATAGGCCCATCATTACATACAATGAATTGTTATATACGAATTCAGTACAATTTTAATTTAATTATTAATATATTTCAACCGAAGTAAATAATATTTAATTCAGAACAAAAAATATTACTTCAATGTTAATAAAATTGTCATATTCTTATATGCAGGTAGTTATGAAATCAAGAAAATGCATGGATAAATATGTCGGATAATTAACCTGAAGTTTCAAAATGGCCAAAATTAAAGTCCGCCGAATTTAAAAAGATTCTGAGACACTTCATCTGTCTCTCGCCATAATCCATCTCAATATAATCATCCAGTCTTCGTTCCAGAATCCTACACGCATCTCCCTTCTTATCTTCCAAGATTTCACTTATTCTCTCCCGGTTAAAAGTTACATGTCACATCCTTAAAAACAAATAATAGAATTACTGCTTCATTTACCGGATATCCCCCTCGTTGGTGTCTCCACCTTATCGTGGTGAGGGGGTTTGAGTATGCCAAGGACCCTGAGAGCTATACCAGCGGTAGCGTAGCTACTGGCAGGGCCTCCCTTGCTGGACAGGTCAAAGGGTAGGCATCAGACGAAGAGACACATCAAAAACCAAAAACTGATGCCGGAAGCAGCGTCATCAGCAGCGACTTGAAGCACAGAGCAAATGATGCTCGAGATGGTTCAAGTTCGTATAGCAACAGGCGTGACCGGAGTGGTTTGAACGGCTGCTGTACTGCGATGTGGAAAGCAAATGGAAAAACTACCACATTATCACTTTTCCTGGATAGTCTCTTTCCAAAAACAGAGATACCATGTATGCGAGATGTTTCCTCTGGAGACAAAACAAACCGGAGGGGCGGATAGAAGTGACCAGAAGACGAGGAAGAAGACGTAAGAAGATGCTGGATGAGCTTGGGGACAGAAGAGGATATTTTAATTGCAGGAGAAAGCTTGAGATAGCATTAAGTGGAGGAACTGTTTCGAAGAGACTGTGGACCTGTCGTCTGACAGATTAATGATGAATGAATGAATACCGGAAATATTAACTGTCAGTTGTGATGTAAGGTAACGATTGTGGTCTTCTGGCTTATGACACCGTGCTGATATACACAGAACCAAAACCGTTTCACCGATGTGAAAAATTTTAGTTTCATCAAAGGAATCGTTTCCGTGACTCTAAACCCTGTGTCATGAAGGCGCATGGTGGAATTAAGTTAAAGCTCCACACATCCATAGCCTCGGTACTAATTGGTGGAGGGTGGTAAGATTTACATTCCGGCCGCTTTATTCCCAGTACCGACTGGATACGAAATTTGGTTGCCCCAGTGTCAATCTGGACATGACGACGGAGCCAAAGCTCCACATCTTTGCAGAAAATCAACTGTGGCCGTCTGATCATGACTAGCAACTTTACTCACGAAATAAGCTAACCGTAGTTTGCATTCACATTGTCTTATCAGAGTTAAATTGTTTTAAATACATACGACACACAAAATATAAATTTAAATCTTAGAAATAGCGTTTTCCTTTTATTTACTATCTTTAGTTCAAATTTGAATGTCCCTATGAATTCTCCAAATATAATATTACCAGGGCCCGGATTTTGATTACCTGAAAATATTTAAAAAATGATCGAAAAAAATCAGAAAAATTACCTAAAGGAGAAAAGAAATAACACTTTGCTTCCATATTATTCACATTTCAGAAAACATATGAAGAAAAATTCCCTAAAATGACCAAAAATGACAAGAAATACCCATAAAAGTCCAAAAATTTACAAAAAAATTACCCCCAAAATGAAAAAATGACCCTAATCCTAAAATTGTCAAAAAATGACAAAAAATTAACTATAAAATTTACATTTCTGTAACCAGCAGCTCATATCCGAGATTTATAATTTAAGAGCATCGCATAGGATACAAGGAAAAAAAGATGACATCATCAAAATCCGGGCCCTCAATATTAGATATTTCTCTCCATGCCATTATACGGACTGTCCCACATTCTGAAACTTACAATCTCACCAAATCATTTATATAAAATTTTAGGTAGATTTGGCGCTATGTTGAGTCACTGACAGTCTTGTTTACTAAACTACAAATAATATATAAATTAAAATAAATTCATAAATGCAGTTTATACTATATCACAAAAATTTAATCACATTGACTACAAATATTTAACCAAAAAAGGGGGCGATTTGCATTTCGATGTCCAATATTTCTCTCTGCCACTAAATATTAGATCGCTGCTGGATATATACGCTTCCTTTCCATAGAATTACGAATCTGCTATGTCAGAGGAGCCCAAGTCCTATAAATTAGCTCGGCTGTAAGTCACCGGGCAGTACTGACCTGTCCTGTCCTGTGTCCCTCCCTCACTTCAAGGCACACACTACTAAAGAGAAACTGACAAAAAAAAAACTGCACTAGAATCAGCTGTTACCTTGTAGGCTGCTAAAGGCAGACTGAATTGTGAGAGACAGGTACACTGAAAGTTGCAGCAAGAACGAGTACAGGTCCTGTCACAATTACACACTCCCCTCCATCCCTCATTCAGGTACAGTCAGCTTAATAACTAGTTTCACAATTAATATGCCACAACGGACATGTGAAACTTGTGTGATATGTTGTAAAGGAATTGGTCTCACACAGTCAGTTGAAAGAACCATTATGTTCTGTGAGGACTTCCTTTAGTTTCTAGGAAATGAGGCTGCAAAATTTAATTCAGAACATTTTGTTCTTGGGTTATCTAGAAACGTCTTCTTAACTACCGAGGCAACTGGCTTAAGCGGTAATAATTCGAACTTGTATTCAGGAAGTAAGAGTCGAGGTTTTCACGGCGTTGACTATGAAGAAAGTCATCTGGGATGTGACGCCGTGTAGATATTGTGTTAGCCGACGTTTCGGAGGAACGTATCGCCTCCATCTTCAGGATACAAAACAAGACTAAATCCGCGAGCGAACCAGCGTGAGCAGGTGTAACAGTCTCTCACAGTTAAAAGTTACATGTCATATCCTTAAAAACAAATAATAGAATTATTTTTTCACATAACTGTCAGCTGTGATGCAAAGTAAAGATTTTGGTCTTCTGGCTTATGACGCCGTGCTGACATACACACAACCAAAACCGTTTCATCGATGTGAAAAATTTCAGTCTCACCAAAGGAATAGTTTCCGTGACTCTAAACCATGTGACATGAAGGCTCACGCTGGTTCGCTCGCGGATTTTTTGTTTTCTATCCTGAAGATGGAGGCGATACGTTCCTCCGAAAAGTCGGCTAACACAATATCTACACGACGCCACATCCTAGAAAACTGTTTTCTTGTGTTCGGGAAGTTTGCGATTCGAATCTCGTCATGATCACAGCCTATCTTAGCGGAGGTTTCTCGTATTTTCCCTCAGTCCGTCCGAATGACAGAGAATACCTCAAATCAGGCCAAGATCGCTTCCGTTCACATACTTTCCAGTACTCTATTCACCGTCGTAGAACCATTTCATGCTGCATAGATGGAGCTAGTGAAAGCGTTCTTAAATCAACTACAAACAGATTTCTCAACCACATAGTAACATGATTACATATGGCGAATTGGGAACATTTCGAATTATGCGGTTGAGCAATAATTAATTTATTATTCCGGCATTTGCCGATCACAGTGGCCGTCTTCGGCCGTTCGAACACTGCGATCGATGGTTCGAATACAACTCAAAGCATGTCTGTATGACTGTATTTACTCTGTGTTTCTGTTGTCCTGTGTAGGCAACGACTTACATCGGGCTGATCACACGTCAGAGGAGTCTTTTCTTTTTTTTCCCCCTTGGCACTACAGCCCCAGTGGGCCTAGACCTACCTCCATGAACTTCTCCGTTCACTTCGGTTTTTCTTGATCTTACACATTCGGTAGGACTCCTTGGACGGGTGATCAGCTCGTCGCAAGGCCTCTACCTGTACACAAACACAGAAAAACGCATACACACAAACTAAACATCCATGGCCTGAGTGGGATTCGAACCGACGATCCCGGTTTCCAAGCGAGTGAAGACAGTACATGCCTTAGACCGCTCGGCTACCGTGACCAGCCCCAGATGAGTCTTACCGACTAAAATTAAGAAACTGAAGTGAACCGAAGCGTTTCACGGATGCCCTACGCTCCCAGTGGGAGGAACAGGGATAGATAGATAGAGAGACAGATAGATAGATAGATAGATGGATAGGTAGATAGATAGATGGATAGGTAGATAGATAGATAGATGGATGGTGATAGATAGACTCGAAGGGCCATAGCTCAAGCGGTTAGTCACTGTCTTCCCACCGCGGCGGCTCGGGTTCGATCCCGGGTCAGATCAAGTGGGATTTGTGGTGGACAAAGTGGCGCTGGGGCGGGTTCTCTCCAAATACTTCGGTTTCCCCTGCCAATTCCACCAAATTCTCCATCATCATACTCACCAGGGGCAGGCTACAATAGGCCCATCAGTGGCCGCCATGCCAGGTGGACCCAGTTGGACTCCACCCCCCACTAAGCGAATTAAAGAAAAGAATTTAGACAGACATTCCGGCATTTAACTGGAGAACTAGTCTCAGGATGGCCTACCTCCGGTTCTGAAGACGGTGATTATAAAGACGACCGTCTTCCGGGATTTGACGCAGTGAAGTTTGGTAGATAGCTACCAACGTTTCGGAAGAACGTGCTGCTTTAACTTTCAAGGCAGAAGCCAATTACAGGAACATGTGCTTCTCTGAGGAAGAAAATCCATATTTCCATGGAGAGGATGTACACATGTACCGTCTGCATTATTTCTTTTTTATTATCCTTCAGTTTGACGTAACTCTTTGTACACATTCACTTACCGTTTTATTAATTACTATATGTTTCGACCTTATTGGCCATTCTCGGATATATAGTCCTTAAATTTACACTTTTTGTCCTCCCTACGTGATTTGGGATAGCGCAGTCGGTACAGCGATTGGCTACGGGCTGGAAGGCGAGGGGCCGGAGTTCGAGTCCTGGTAGAGGAAAGATTTTCCTCCCCTCTACGTCGCCCAGACCGCCTCTGGGTTCCACCCAGCCTCCCAATCCAATACATAACTGGAGCTCTTTCCCTGGAAGTAAAGCGATCGCAGCAAAAAACTGACCACTCGCTTCCAACTAGTGCTGAGGTCAAGAATAAGTGGATCTACACAGCCACTCCCCAATACATATTCATGGAGTAGTGCTTAATTAATTAAACAACTTTACTTTTCTTCTTTTAAAGTTCTCCCTACACTGTCTATTGTACACAGTAGAAGTGTTTGTTTAAGATTTTATATGTATGTAAGGTCTCTTTTATACAAGAATCTATTAACATTAAAATTATAATTAAATATTAATATATTAAAAGGTGTATTAATGTGTCATGTTTCTCGTGCCTCGTGTTGCGAAAATATTCTAGTGATATCCACAAATGCGGCTGTTGTTCTGCGTTCTTACTGATATTTATGGGGTTTTTCTCTGTGATCTAAAATATAAATGTATTTTATTATTATCGTTATTATTATTATTATTATATTAGAGCAATGAATCTGTACAAATAATTGTATCGACCGAGCAGTAATAAAATAATAAAAATGACGCCACATTGCAATATTCTTGGTCTGTATTATGGTCCAGCTGTTCCTGTGCTTAATTAAGCATCACATTTTGAAGACATACGAGGCAATGGATGGGTGTGTTCCTAAACTGAACGCTAATTTGTAGTTACTATTGAGATTCAAGCGCCGGCCGCTTTATTCCTTGAGAAGTAGCATAACGGAACTCAGTCCCTTTGTGGACAGGACAGAAAAGGCAGAATTCCTTCTGTGCTTTGGGCGATAAGACAGCAGTTGTCTAAAATCCAGTGGAAATCAGAAACATCACACGCACATATACACGTAAAAGCAGGTCAAGGTGGGATTTAAACCCATTTATGACTTATTTATGAAATGATTATACGATCAACTGATATGAGTCATCCATCAAAATGTGAACTTCATACATATTGTTACTCGGAAAATATGCATGGGAGTGAGGAGGACTCCATACTGGGTTTTGGTGGGAAAGTGAGAAGGAAAGGAACCACCAGAAACGTAAGTGGGAGGATAATATTAAGGTGGATCTTAGAGAAATAGGAAGGGCTGATATGGCCTGATCAATCTTTCACTGTAGAGAGACCAGCTCCTGGTGGTTAATGACAACGTTCGGATTATATAAAATGTTGGGGAAATTCTCAAGTAGCTGAACGACTAGCAGCTTCACGTGAAGGATTCAGATCCACTGAGTGAGTTACTTAATATTCGTATCTTATCTAATGACGCCATCAGTAATCTTTTATTGCTAGTGGGGTGGGACTAAGTTCCTTGCACTGCGGCCACTTCTGGCCTATTGTACCAGCCCCAGATGATAGGTGAGGGTGAGTGTGGCCTCCGTAGTCCAGAGGTAACGTTCTCACCTCATGACTCGTAGTACGCGGGTTCAAAACCGGCGGAGGTCGTGGAATTTTTTAAGGGAGGAAAATTCAGGGAACAAGTCCTCCGGGAGGGACTTTAAGCCGTGGGTCCCGTGTCGTAGCTTTACGGCACGTAAAAGGACCTCATATCTCCTAAGGAGGTCACTGAGCCAAATTCAAGGGCATTTCCCGCCCAACAGTAGTCTCTAACGTCTCTGATAGATGGGGGAAGCATTATAGATACCGCTAAGCCAGTAGAGGCCGAACTCGCTGGCTTGGTCGGGACTGATGGCAAGCACCAGTATCGGTAGGGTATAGAGACTGGTAGAATATCATAGAGGGAAGCACAATGGACCAATACTGGTTTAAGTGCATGGGGAAACCCACCCTCTCCAATAACTAAATAACTAACTAACTAGGTGACGGTGATTGTGGAGCAATTGGTGGAATGAAGATTGGCAGGGGAAACCGAAGTACTCGGAGAAAACCTGCCCCAGCGCCACTTTTCCCACCGTAAATCCCACTTGACCAGACGTGGGATCGAACCCGGGCCCCTGCGGTGGGAAGCCAGCGATTAATCGCTTGAGCTATGGCGCGGTCTACGCCATCAGTAACTTCAACGTCAAGTGATCGAATGATTGTGATTAATGAATTGGACAGGATGTGGAAGGAAACTCTGTGGCCTGAAATTATCTTGTTTGGAGGTACCGAGGATAACTCAGTTCAGGATAGTCGGTGTCTCGACCAAGATTCAAACCGGGCACTCCTCGAACGAAAGTCAGAATCGTTATTAGTTTTTCCGACTTGCTCAGTGGTATTTTGTGTAAGGATATGAGCGTCTTCCTTGCAAATTCTTGCCCGCTCAGCCCCCATGATAATAACCCCATGTCATTCGACAGTGTATAATCATTGCAGTTAAAATGGAGTCGTTAAATAACCTAAGTGTATGGTAGCAGAAAGCAAGGTTAAACACCTGTAACGTTAGGTAGGTCCCATTTCACCACGGCATGGCGCGTCCTCGTGTTGCGGAAGGAGGAGATGCCCTCCAGGTAAGGAGGGTAGCGGCGAATATACTGAATAAGCAGTCGCGAGCAGCCAACGAGGGACAGTCCTCCAGTTTAGGGGTTGGCCGTGGGCCTTATAACTCCTTGCCGTAAAAAAGAACTTTGTTACTAGATGTTACACAGGAACTTGGGCTCAGAAGGTTTCTTAGGGACGACTGGGTAAAAGAAAATGTGCATGAGAATTCACACAAGAGAGTCGAGAGGATAAAAAACAAACAAAAGAAACTCCGTGGTTTTAGACAACAAGCAAACTATACCGACCGAACGACCGCCACTTGTCGGCAAAGTTAGTGCCAACTTTAGCGGATAGAGTGGGTCACGTGGTCAGCGCAACGAATTCCCACTGCTGTTTCCTAGACCGGAACCGCTATTTCCTTGAACTCGTTCCTGAATTATCCTCACGAGACTGAGTGGACCTTGTTTCAGACCCGTTACTTTTCAGAAAACCTGTTAGCGCCCGGAATCGAACCCGAGGCCTCTGGATCTGTACCCAGGAACTCTGACTACTAGACCACAGAGGTGGTTGATGGGATGATAATATTAAAATATATCTGAGAGAAACAAGATTGGCGGATATGGACTTTATTCGTCTGCCTCAGGACAGAGACTAGGGGAAGGCTTTTATGAACACGTTAATTAATCTTCGGGTTCCGTAAAATGTTGGAAATTTCTGGCTGAGTGCCTGTTTGCTGCTAAAAGACCCAGCCCCATTAAGTTAGCAAATACTAACGACCGCCACTGGACACGATCCAGAGACAATTTCATCCATTTCCCTAAGATCAACATTAATAATAGACTTTCATATTCTTTTGGTCTTCCAAGTGGACATTTTCTAGAAGTCTCCCCATCCCAAATTTTGTGAAGATACTTGACCGTAGTTGGTTGTGGCACTATGCTACAAGCCGAAAGGTCGCGGGATCGAATCCCGATTATGCCTTTTTTTTTATTTACCTAATCTTTCCAGCCGCACTATGGCCATGTGGTCGACTCAGCCTCTGACAGAAATGAGTACCAGGAATATTCTTGGGGGTAAAGGGAGGCCGGCGCGTAAGGCTGATAACCTTAACGTCATCTGTGAGCCGATTGTCTAGAAAATGTGACAACCTCAACATCTCACAACATCATGGGCCTCCACGGCGCATTACAAGAATACCTTTACATTTTTAGTTCATCGCAAGGGATTATCTTCAGGGTAACCAAATCAATATTTCTATAGCTTAGAAATCAAAATGCTGCCTTTGTTATTTTGGTGTAAAGCCATTACTGACCCATATGACTAGAAGGGAAAGAGTTTCTGTGATAGACCAGTGGATGCTCCTAGGATTCCACTGAAAGGGACCGGTAACCAGGAAATAAGACGTTTTGGTCGCACGTCTTCGAGTGACCGGATCTGACGTGACACATTCCACATGATGTTCCCACTCCGCTGGTCACGCGGAGACCGTGCCACTTCCGGAAACATCCTCGCAACTGCGTCGGATTACAGGATGTTCACGACGCCATTCACTGCTGCGTCATTAAACGCACGGACGACAACGTGTTTTCTTGTTTACGCACTTATCTTGACAAATAAATTAAGGAAGAACTAGAACTCAAATAGGCTGTTATGTGCTCATGAAGTAAACTTACTAGAAGGAACGTAAATACCGCAGAGATAAATGAAAAGTCCCTAACCAGGAAGAAAACTGATTATTTGCTCCTGTCTTGTCACCAGAATGATGGCCTAACAAAAAGTTCCGGCAAGAACTAATTGCCTGCTTTCCATTGTTGTGACAAGGACCGCAAAGAAAAAGAAAGAAAAAATAGGGAGATACACAGACATACAGAAAGCAAGGTGATCTCATAACCCTCTCTTTTTTTTCAAAACAAGGAAAGCGTGCTAATAAATAATAATTTCTAAATATACTTGGGTACAAAACAAAAAACAAACTCCGTAGCTTTAGTCCGCGAGCGAACTATACCGACCGAGCGACCGCCGCTTGTCGGCGAAGTTAGTGCCAACTTTAGCGGATAGAGGGTGTCGAGTGGTCAGCGCAACGAATCCCCACGGCTGTTAATTTCTGTGTGACGTAACATACACTCGTATGTCTCAACAGAACTACAAAATATAGAGCGCCCACAGTTAAGGTGGAAGGGTCAACATATATTTTAAGAGGATGGAACAGACCAAATATGGTATAATCCATGAATATAATGATATAAAAAAATCTGCCGAAGTACGCAAATTACGAATCTCCCTATAACACAATCTTCTGCAGCCTCCTATTACTTGCTCCTTCTTTGGTCCAAATATTCTTCTCAGCGTCCTGTTGTAGCGTAGACAGATAAAGATAAATTTAATCCAAATCAGTTTAATAAATTCGGATTTAAACTAGCGGAGAAATGGGCGAACAGCTGAACCACGGGCAGTATTGCAGTAATTTTACGCATTTCACGTGAAGAACACGTTTTAAATACTCTACAGCTTACAGAGCAAGGAGCGCTAATGAAACGCAGAACGTGCCAAGTCACTGTAACGGGACTGCATACCTGCCAGAAGGCACCAATGTAGACGCGATCAATTAACGCGCTCACATATATGTCTTATGTCAGGGTGTTAACTTTCGCGTGTTACCACTGTCTAATTGTTTGATTTCAGGTAATAAAAACAATAATATTTGCAAATTAAGCCTTGTTATCATAATCCGTACGTAAATATTAAGACATAATTTAATGTACACACAACCCCTCTTGCATATTGTTTTATCACATTATAGTAACATGATAATTTGTTTCATAATGACTATTTTTTTTTCTTCCTTGGCACTACAGCCCCAGTGGGCCTAGGCCTACCTCCATGAACTTCTCCGTTCACTTCGGTTTTTTCTAGATCTTACACATTCGGTAGGACTCCTTGGGCGGGTGATCAGCTCGTCGCAAGGCCTCTACCCGTAGACAAACACAGCAAAACGCACACACACGAACTAAACATCCATGCCCTGAGTGGGATTCGAACCCACGGTCCCGGCTTCCGAGCGAACGAAGACAGTGCATGCCTTAGACCGCTCGGCTACCGTGACCGGCGTAATGACTATTTACACAACTCTATGACTGACATAGCTTCACATCTTTATATATGGAAGTGCTCGGAATTTGTAAATTACATACACAAACTTAAAGGCATGCTTTACATATTTTTAAGTTTTCTTTCTTTAAATTGGCTTAGTGGAGGGTGCACGGCGGTCACTGATTGACCTATTGTAGCCTGCCCCTGGTGATTATAATGATGGAGAATTTGGTGGAATGATAATTGACAGGGGAAACTGAAGTACTCGGGGAAAACCCGCCTCAGCGCCACTTTGTCCACCACAAATCCCACTTGATCAGACCCGAGATCGAACCCGTGCCGCCGCGGTGGGAAACCAGCGACTAACCGCTTGAGCTACGGCGCGGCCTATTTTTAAAC
Source organism: Cryptotermes secundus (assembly GCF_002891405.2). Taxonomy (NCBI): domain Eukaryota; kingdom Metazoa; phylum Arthropoda; class Insecta; order Blattodea; family Kalotermitidae; genus Cryptotermes; species Cryptotermes secundus. Next base: position 457,940 of record NW_019718275.1, read on the forward strand.
TTACTTTCCTTCTTCCTACTGCACTAGCAGTGAACCTACTGGACAATAACGAAACTACACATAGACTGGAAAGCTACACCGTACTAATTCTACCAGACAGACATGAGTAAAACCCCAATACAATAATTATAATAATACCTAAGTAAATAAAGAGAAAATAACGTGTATATGAGGTACGCCACTGGGCATAACTCATTCACGAGCCAGTATTTGTTGAACACATACATTTATTGCAGAGTCTGCAGATTAAGTATAGTCACGTGTAGGGCGGTACGCGTGACGAAAATAACGGGTTCTAGTTAAGATGATTGGATATATTAGCACCTTGGTTACAAGTTCTCTTAATCACACTTAAATACAGCGCTATCGCTGATTTACACAAACTGGTCCTCTCCTGGTAACGCAATTAAAACATAGAAACTATAACAGTCTCATTAAATCACACCCTCCAATTATAATTGGATAATATAATGAATAATTATTCATGTCTAATAATTATAATATAATAATAATTATTAGACATGAATAAAGTCTTCTAATCACACTTTAATTCTTCACAGGTCGACTTCTAACACGTCTTCAACTAAGAAATTTCCGTGTCTGTCTCCCACGGAGAAATGACTGAATTCTTGGTGTTTTTCTCGTTAAATAGTTTCCGCACGGACCACGCATAGAAAACAGTTCTATTGTTGCATAAGGAAGACCAACCACGGAACAAGCCACGCGATTCCTAGCACTGTTGGAATTTAACGTCATTGCGCCTGCGCGGAAGTGTGTTTACTGAATCGCTGCCTAGCAACGCTCTGGCCATCCACGTTACGATACAATAAATGTGTGAAAGAAATCCCTCTCAGGTAAAAATTTAAAAATTTGGTCAAGAATAGGCGATAACGTCAGTGAATGTAATTAGTTAAGCATCTTACTAGTAGAATATCCCTATATTTCAACATAGTTAATATGACAAATTGCTATTGGACACGGACCTGAGTTTCGGACAGGAATGCATCACGAGGAAATTTCCATCCGACAACAGCATTGAGCGTTCCAGGAAGAGTTTTCAGGACGTAAAATCAATGGCGTGGAAACTGAAGCATTTTCTGACGATCATGTTGATGATGACAATAAACACGGACACAAAGGAGTCACCTTGATAGCGGTAGTAACGCGAATCTCAAATATCGGCAATATCACAGACAAACGAGCCTATTGCAAAATAACGGTTAGTCATGAACCTACAAATCGTCAAAAAGTTTAGAGCTGGTGCGGTGAAATAAACTACAATAAGAGGTACTTGTGTGGCCGTCAACGCAAAAATCAACGAATAAAACCGATATTACCTGTTAGTATTCTCAGAATTACTGGAATTTTGGACATTGTCCGTTATTCTGCGTAAAAATGAGAGAACAAAGCGTTTCGGAAACTGGATCTATTTCCGTCCTCAGGTGAGGAGGAGACACCTACTCTGTTGGGTCATATAGGTCGTATATAAACTTGACAAAAGTGTCATACGCTTCTGAGAACTTGGTGTTCAAAACACGGCAACGGTCTTCTCGAATTTGACTCCCACGTTCTTTGAACATGCGCTGACAGACTAAACCAAGCTTCCGGAAGGTGAATAAATGATTTTCCTTGGTGTTTGATAACTATGTCGCAGCAAAACTTGAGGTCGTTCAGGGTTCTGGAGAATCTATGGCACCATAAGAAGAGGACCCTTGATTTCCATGGATATCATGACCTGAATGAAAGTTCAGATGCTTACGCCGATGTAACCTGTTATCTCTGCAGGTGTCAGTTTAGGGCAAACTTCTTCAAAAATCTAAGGATGTTGTTGGTGGGTAAAGTTGGGTACATGCACATTGGAACACATCGATGACGCTTAGGCGCTCTTCCATAATCATGAATGGGGTCGAAATCCAGCGCTATTTTCAATACAGTGCAAGCCACGTTCCTCTTTCCACTGGCGGTTGCTACTGAACTGAAACCTAATCTTAGGAACACCTATTACGTTCAGAATTCACTATATATATTCACTAACAGTTTCGTAAAAATGTGAGTTCTGATGTCAGTTGTCACGTATTAGTGATAAGACACGCTTAAGACGTGCAAATACAATTAATTATAGATCTTTCACTATTCCATACACTCCACAAATTACCACAACACACACTAAGCCTTCTCACTCTTTTACTGTCTTAACTAGTCGTTGATAGGTAGCGGCTTTCAACACTGGAGATTCCTCTGACTGACTGAGTGACTAATAAACTGCTTTTGGCCCTCGCCAGTGGAGTGATTCTCGGTTCCGAGTCCCACTGGATTCATGGCCTTATTTACCGCCTGAAGGCTCTGGGAGACTTCTGGACGATATCCCTGCCTGCCTGCCATGTTAAAGTCAAAGTACTTTACAACTGGCGGTTTATCGCCAATCAGTTCGTCTTGGCGTCAAGCCCCTTGAGACTCACGACCAGAGATCTATCCTTTTCAATTGATCCTTTGCGGTAATAGTCCTTATATAATATCCTCTCTGTATACCTGCTAAGTTGTTCCTGGCCCTCGTCATAGAGATTATTCTCTCAAGGCTATCAACTAGCTGCGAATGCTGACTAACGGGACGAACCACATAGAAAACACATCTAACGGTTCTTCTTTCGTTGCGTGTGTATCGGTTGTCAAGGAAACGTGTTTACTGAGCCTTTGCCTAGCAACGACAGTATCTTACTGCTCCACTATCCGCCTTTCAGGCATAATATCGCAATATTATCCTTCCGTCTATGGCCAATAATATATAATGAAAAAAATGTGAAGTATGAGAAATATTGTTGTCGGTGAATATCAAGGGAGGAGAATACTTAAGAGGCCTAGGGTGGACCAAGGGATGTTATTAGAACCAGTTTTGAGAAACATATTGAGAAGGCGCTGGCAGGATTTTACTAGCTCAGAGTGGAGCCCACCACAGGACTTCCATATGCAGTGCAATGAACCTTCCTGTTTTCATAAAATCAAGCAATCCCTTGGCCACTTGAGTTACTGCACATTATCAAGCAACGCTCTCCAAATAAGATCTAAAAGTTTGTGACGATGGTACACTGCTACAAGTATTATGTTTTTGGACATTATCCATCATCCTGTCTATATTTTCTAAAAAAAAAAACTGTCCTGTTTATTTTACAAAACACAAGGTTTTGGAGACTGGATTCTGTCCCCGTCGTCAGGTAAAACCTACTCAGTTGGGTCCAATACACAGAGCTAGTCCCTATCTCCGGATACCAAAAACATAGTACTTGTAACGCCGTACTATGGCCTTGTGGTAGACTCAGCCTCTAACAGAAATGAGTACCAGGAATCTTCCTGAGGGGTAAAGAGCAGCCGGCGCGTAAGGCTGACAACCTTACCGCCATCTGTGAGCCGACTGTCTAGCTGTGGGAGCCTCGACGTCTCACAACCTTACGGGCCTTCACGGCCTGTTAAAGTGATAGCCTTACTTTTCACCTTTATCTACAACAGCAAATCGCGGTAAAGCGTTCAGCCTCAATTATTACACAGGTGAACTTGTGACCATATTTGGGCATGTGTTGTGATTAAGAGGTAATTCATCGTATGAAACAATTGAGACTGACTCACGGTCACGGTTGGTAAGAGGCATCACATTCGGGTAAAACACAGATGAATTCTGCGGAGTCATGATTATTGTAGCGACATTCCGTCTTGCCATGCCACAAGGTCACATTCTTCTGTTCGCAACATGCAGATTACATGTAGTAATATTCCACAGTATGAACAATCAGCTTTCATAATGGAGAGCGAGGTCTCGTTCTGTTGCCAAGCAACGTCAGTGTCAATGGTAACTGTCGTCTTATCGGTAAGGATTACATCATTAACCATGAAGGCGTAAGGGAGAGAACGGAGTTAATGTTTTACGCCATCTACAATTCGTCAATAAATGGAAGTGAGTGGTGAATTTTACTTTCCGGTCAGTTTATCTCCGAGTAGAAACTTTCAGTGGTTTTGACTGTACATGCGAAAATAAAATTTCCCTTTCTTCGTTCTGAGACTTCCGGTCATCGAGGCCGTTGTCAGTCACTTTGATGACCTAACTACTGCGGGTTGTATCAATTCAATTAAATTTTTCCATACCTAAGAAAATCGTGATCACGGGGGTCACTTGTCACGTCAGAATGGTATGTCCTCAGGTGTGACTGAAGAAGATGAGCGCCAGATATGAAGGGTAAAAGGTAAGTTTGTTTCCCCCTTTGCTCAATTACCGTAATTACGCATGTATAGGCCGCGTGCGTGTATAGGCCGCAGCACAATTTTCAGAAAGAAATTATAGAAAAAATAATTTTCTTGGAATATTATTTTAGGAGTAGAACACCCTGTATTACTAATTATGAATATATATGTTTTTAAATGAAGTGTGATTTCGAATATATCGAATATAAGCCGCACCCCACTTTTCCTCTTGAATTTTTGACAAAAAAATGTGCGGCCTATACATGCGTAAATACGGTAATTAAGCAGCATGGCATGAAGGAGTGTCGAGAAGTGGAGCTATACCTCCACCATTTTTTTTAATTCGCTTAGTGGGGGGGGTGGAGTCCAACTGGGTCCACTCGGCACGGCGGCCACTGATTGGCCTATTGTACCTGCCCCGGGTGATTATAATGATGTGATCAGCTCGTCTCAAGTCCTCTACCTAAACACAGGGCAACACAAACACATAAAAAACGTATACACGTACCGAACATCCATACATTGTGTAGGATCCGAACCCACGATCCCGGCTTCAGAGCGAGCGAAGACAGTACATGACTGAGACCGCTCGGCTACCGTGACCGGCTGTGTATAAGAATAATATATAATAATTCAGTCCGTACCTCACAGGAAACAGATCCGAACCCACGATCCTGGCTTCGGAGCGAGCGAAGACAGTTCATGCCTTAGACCGCTCGGCTACTGTGACCGGCTGTGTATAAGAATAATATATAAGAATTCAGTTCGTACCTCACAGGAAACAGATCCGAACCCACGATCCCGGCTTCCGAGCGAGCGAAGACAGTGCACGCCTTAGACCGCTCGGCTACCGTGACCGGCATAGTCACTTTACCTAGCTATATATTACCCACCATCATCTTCAAAATACAGGACAATTAAATCTGCAAAACTGAATTTCTGTATTCAGCTTTGGTATAATTATACATGTTTCAAGTAATAGTATTAGTGAGAACGTAAGTTATCCAGAGTTTGAAAACAAAGTCGGTGGGACGGGGTTACGTTTGAATGGCAATTTACGCGTAGAATATAGTTATTTGCTTTAACCAGAGGGTCGTTAATTTAAAAACTTTCAAAGAATTAGTAGAAAATTTATATTTCAAGCCTTTTGTTTGTTCTGAGCTCTGAAGTACTGCTAGTTTCTTTTGTTTCCGGTGTTCATTATGATCTCGCGTATTTAACTGAGTAAACTATGCGTGTAAAATAATAATGCATAGGACTGAAGGATAAAAAAAATGGAGCTTTACATAAGCTTCGAAACAACAGAAGACTCTAGAACGTATGACGTACATCGCGTCTTCCTTAACGTATCGGCGATTCAACTACAATATGACTTACTTACTTACTCATGGAGCTGAGCTCTTCTTCAGGAGCCGTCAAATCTGCAGCTACTCAAGAACTTCCCAGCATTTTATGGAACCAGAAGGTTCATTACCGTGTTCACAAGAGTCCTACACTGGCCCCTATCCTAAGGCAGATCAATCCAGTCTTTCCCATCCCATCCTGTCTCTCCGAGATACATTTTAATATTGTTCACCCACCTACATCTTGGTCTTTCCAGTGGACTCCTTCCTTCCGGCTTCCCCACCAATATCCTATATGCATTTCTCCTATCCTCCATTAGTGCTATATGCACTGTCCACCTCGTCCTCCTTGACTTGATCACTCTAATTATACAAGTACAAGTTATGAAGCTCCTCATTATGCAGTTTTCTCCAATCTCCTGTCACTTCATCTAAAGAAACATATACATATTAGGAGCCGGAATAGCTCAGCTGGTATGGCGAAGGGCTACGGGTTGGACGTCCGGCTTAAATTTACAGCAGGGTAAAGTAATTTTTCGCCAGTCACGGTAGCAGAGCGGTCTAACGCATGTACTGTCTTCGTTCGCTTGGAAACCGGGATCGTGGGTTCGAATCCCACTCAGGGCATGGATGTTTAGTTTGTGTGTGTGCGTTTTTCTGTGCTTGCGTACAGGTAGAGGCCTTGCGACGAGCTGATCACCCGCCCAAGAAGTCCTACCGAATGTGTAAGATCTAGAAAAACCGAAGTGAACGAAGTAGTTCATGGAGGTAGGCCTAGGCCCACTGGGGCTGAAGTGGCAAGGAAATAAAAAAGTAATTTTTCTCTTCTCCACAGAGTCCAGACCGGCTCTGAGGCCCACACATACTCCTATCCAATGTGTACAGTGGGGTTTTACCCGGGGTTAAAGCGGCAGGGAAATGAAGCTGATCACTCGCCTCCCTCTGCTACAGAGGTCAAGAATGATTGAGCTACACCTCCATTTCCCTATACGTCTTCATGGCGTGGTGCTTAATTAATTAATAACAGGGATAACTTTAATTATATTTATTTTCTTATTGCGTAGTAGGTGAACAGGCCATTCGGAAATTCATTTGGAAGTCCCTTACAAGTCCTCTTTATCTGGTACACTTCTTTTCCTGTTCATTTAGTTGTAAATGTTAAGATATGTATTGTACACGCGGAGGCCGTCCGCCGAGTACTGCTATCTATCAGATATTGATAGTAACTACATTAAACATGTATTGTTTATTTAAGAAATTTGCATCTAAGGGATTTATAAGATCTGTACCTTAGCAATAGCAATCCACCGTCAAGGGACTCAACAAAATCTTCCGAGTTTCTGTGTGTTAATCTCAGCTGTGTCATGCAACATGTTGTGGTCACACCAAATACCCAAGAGATGGGTCTACTCGACTCGCATACAACGCCATCTTCAAGCAAATTGAAGTACTATCTGAACAGCGCAGCGTTACACGGTGGTATAATGAAACATTATGCTGTGTCGTAGTTAAAACAGCATGTATTTTCGCCCTAGTCTTAGAGATTTTCTCAGATTTAATGATTCCCACTGCCACTATGCACTTGCTGACATTACGGTAGTAATGCTGTTATGGTCGTCATAGCGACCATCATCAGGTACTTCAGAAGCGAGGACAAGCTGTAACGGCAGTAAAAATACCACCAAACTAAAAATCTGAAGAGGAAAAGGTCATGAATTTTAAATTAAATTTTAATTTAATATTTGATTGTAATAAAATGTAGGAAATATCTTTATCGATAACTGCCATCAGCGAGTATAGCTTGTCATTACATTGACGTACCTGATAACGACCGTATTACGAGCGAAACAAGTACCAGCGCAGTGCGACAATGTGAACGCTTCAATAAAGTTACACAGCTTCACATAACAATTTGTAATGTTCCAACCGTATTTGCCGATTTATGTAGCACAAACAGAAATCGTTTAAACAAAAACAATTACCGTTTACCAGTCAGTGTTTTCTGTTCCCAGAAAAGTTTCAAGGTTACCTAGCAGAAGCAATATTCGACAGTAAGTTCATTACTTAACGGTTAAAACCGAGAACAATATATTCAAATTTATATCCTAATCTTGTTCTTATGTTTATCGTATAGGCATCACTGTTCCAGATTTATGTTTGTAGCAGCGCAACAAGAAAATGGAGTCTACATTTAACTGTAACTTAAACTATTTATCTTTCCTTCTTGAAAAGCTGATAGTCGATCAGCTGGACAACATATCTCATCAAGAACCTACCACTATCCCCTAGTTTGAGCCAGATTGAGTCGGTCCACATATCCACACCTTATTTACATACAATAGGTTTTACTGTTCTTCCATTTACGCCTAGGTCCACCAAATTGTCTCTTACCTCCAGGTTTTCCAATTAACTTGTTATATAAAGGTAAAAAGGTAAAGTTGTCCTTCTGCTTAACTAATTAAACACTAAGCCATGAAGGCGTATGGAGGAATGGATGTATAGATCCACATTTTCTTGGCCTCGGTACTAGTTGGAGGTGAGTGGTCAGCTTCACGCCCCAGCCGCTTTAGCTCGGGGGAAAGAGTCCCCTGTATCCATTGGATAGGAGGCTGGGTGGGTTCCAGAGCCGGTCTGGACGACGTGAAGAAGAGAAAATTCTTAATCGTACCGAGACTCGAACTCCGACCCCTCGGTGGTCCAGCCCGTATCCAACCGTTATACCGACTACCCTACTGACGTGTGTGAGGATGACTATGCTTAATACTTAAAAGGAAGTGACATGTATCTACAACGTAAATTTTTAAAAGATCCCGAAAATGTATGAAATGCCTTGAACTTAAGAATGCAAAACGACGATATTTAAAAAAAAAATGTTCTGACTAAATGTTCCGTCCTTCAATTCTGGAGCGCCATTTCTTTCCCCCATCACTGTACTTTGTGCATGAGAAAAGAAGAAAAGAAACGCCAAATGCGCCGTGGGTTCCGGGCCACTTACTGATTAAAACATTTCTTCACAAAAAATTTGTAAAGCATGAAAGTTTAATTTGTAAGTTAATCCCCAGAACTACAGACGCCAGGAAAGAACCGCAAATATTTTTAATTACGAGAGGCCTTGAAGAGCCGAACGTCACAAGAGCGGTTCTATCCAGAGCGGACAATAAATTCTTCAGTTTGCTTCAAAAAAGCAACGCGATTTAGAAAGTAGATGCCAATTTTCCCTTCCTTTGATCTCGCTGTAGGCTGTGCATGAGCTAAAAAATATACACATAATAATACAAATAATATATACAATACAATGATATTTTGTTTTTTTTAAATTGTGTTGGTATACGTAATTTCCGGTTAAACTATACATTATTATTATTATTATTATTATNGTACAATGTTACACGTAATTACTTTCATCTACACTGTGCTAAGTCTGTAATTGGCCTTGCGGCTGTTGACTTGGCACACAAATAATAAAGAATTGAATTATTATTATTATTATTGTGATTATCTGCTCTTCACGTAAAAATTGTCCCTCTGCTAGACGTGCAACATCTGCTAATGTTGTTTGCAGGGACGCTGACGTATTCAGAGCCAGGAACGTTCTCCTTAATCACATTCTACATGTATAATATTGTATAATTGTTACTATTATTATTTGCACGAACATAAACAACAAGAACACTGAATTATTATTATATTATTATTATTATTATTACTGAATATGTATACTTGTCTTTTCTCAATTGTCAACAGCAACTTGGATTTGTGATGATATCATTATTATTGTTATTATTTTGTTTGTTTACCTCCAATATTTACCTTTAATTATTATTTGACTTTATGTTGTGTTTGTCCAGTATGTAACTACGTCTACCTACACTGTGCTGAGTCTGTAACTGGCCTTGCGGCTCTTGGCTCAGTACATAAATAGTAAAGAATTGGAATTGAATTACATTTTAAAGCGCTCCAGGCGACAAAATCTTGATACTCTTTTATTTTTTATTAGCGTTTTGAAGACAAATTTCACTGTTCTTCTATTATGGATACTGTTGGTCTCCGTGTACTCACTAGGCAATTACACACTTTTCCACCTTTAACGTCAGTAATGTCTCAAGAATCAGCCCTTCAACAAGGTCCGTCATAGCTGCAAACAACATCTGCAAATCTCCGGTCATTTTCGATAAACATAACATCTCACTTGAGGATTATCTTTTCCTCTGCTTGATCCTACTGAGTTACGTCATTATCGTGTTACCTGTATTATGAGTATTTAATTTTAGCCTACTTCTAGTTCCAGCTCTAGTTCTAGTTCTATCACTAGTTCGAGTTCCAGCTCTAGTTCTATCTCTAGTTCGAGTTCTAGCTCTAGTTCTAGTTCTATCTCTAGTTCGAGTTCTAGCTCTGCTTCTAGTTCCAGCTCTAGTTCTAGTTCTAGCTCTAGTTCCTGTTCCAGCTCTAGTTCTAGTTCTATTTAGCCTTCGCCTAGCTTTTCCTCAAGTAAAAGTCTTACTTCTGTTAGCTGCGCTTCAGCTGCTAGTGTTACTTGTAGGGACGTTAACTTATTTTGAAGCAAAACTGTTTCTCTTCACCATATTTTATGGCCGCGCCATAGCTCAAGCGGTTAGATGCTGGCTTCCCACCGCGGCGGCCCGGGTTCGATCCCGGGTCTGGTCAAGTGGGATTTGTGGTGGACAAAGTGGCGCTGGGGCAGGTTCTCTCCGAGTACTTCGGCTTTCCCTGCCAATTTTCATTCCACCAATGGCTCCACAATCACCCTCACCTATCATCTGGGGCTGGTATAATAGGCCAGAAGTTGCCGCAGTACACGGGACTTAGTCCCACCCCACTAGTAATAAAATGAAACTATATTTTATACTGGCATTTTCTTAGTTACTAAAATATTAATTGCATTCGTGATAATTGTATTTATATATACGTATATTATTTCTTACAGCATAATGGTTGGGATGACTGCACTTAGTGAATCTTGATTACTGTTTAAATGATACAAGTTGCCTTGTTTTGTCTTTTATTGCGTGTATGTGTTCGTTTGGTATCCTTGTTCTGCTCGTGCTGGCTTCATGATTAGCCTTATGGCTGTTCAGGAAGCAAGTAAATAAATAAAAAGTATTGAACTGAACTGAACTATTTATTAAGTCTACAACGAAGCTACAAGCAGACTCTCTGGTTAATTCCATCTGTGTTGAGATCTAATTTATAAATCTATGTGTATGTACGCCGATCACAGTAGCCGCGCGGTCTAAGGCATGAACAGTCTTCACCCGTTTAACACTTGGATCGTGGGTTCGAATCCCACTTGAGGCATGGATGTCTGTATGCGTTTATTCTGTGTTTGTGCTGTTCTGTGTAGAGGTAGTGGCCTTGTGACAGGGTGATCCCCCATCCATGGAGTCATACCGACTGTGCAAAAGATCAAGAAACTGAAAAAGAGGCCAAGACGTAAAAAAGGGCTATAAAACCATAGATAGATAGATAGATAGATAGATAGATAGATAGATAGACGTCTATGTACAGCAATTCAATCGGGGCATATGCAGGAAGAAACACTCTGGGAAAACTTGGCGTAAATGAGCCAATAATTTGAAATTGCATTGACTGTACATCTCACTGACTATTTCTTTCCGAAAATCTGTATTGATGATACTCTTCAGGTTAAAACTGAAACATAGGATTTCACGATCTGACAGCGGTGGTTATTACAGGGGCCCATACACGTACTAATCTGGCTCGCGAGTCCGGCTCGGCGAGCTTGACTCGGGAGCCGGGCTAGGATTAATTTCACCACAAACGCATGAGCTGACTCCCAACTTTGCGACCCACACACGGACGAGTTTGGCTCATTGGAATCCGAGTCGAGTCGGACTCGCGAGCCAGACTCGTACGTGTATGGGCCCCTTAAGAGTTCTGTCTGCTAGGATATAAAGCCGTGTACGTAGCAGGTAGCAAGTAGAGCTCTGCTTCGTGCTGCTTGGCTTATCCTTCGACACCGAAGGAGACATGTTCCTCCGAAACGTCGGTTGCATTTTTACGGACTACACGGCGATGTGTCCAAGAAGACAGAGCTCTTCATAAACTGAAACATTCGAGAACAAGACACGCAGCACAGCACACAACAGGAGAGAACACAACTCACAAACTCAAACACGCAAGCGCATCGAGAGGAGTTGCATACATTCGAGAACAAGACACGCAGCACAGCACACAACAGGAGAGAACACAACTCACAAACTCAAACACGCAAGCGCATCGAGAGGAGTTGCATACATTCGAGAACAAGACACGCAGCACAGCACATAACAGGAGAGAACACAACTCACAAACTCAAACACGCATGCGCATCAAGAGGACTTGCATACATTCGACAACAAGACACGCAGCACAGCACACAACAGGAGAGAACACAACTCACAAACTCAAACACGCATGCGCATCAAGAGGACTTGCATACATTCGACAACAAGACACGCAGCACAGCACACAACAGGAGAGAACACAACTCACAAACTCAAACACGCATGCGCATCNNNNTCTTTCTTTTTCTCTCTCTCTCTCTCTCTCTATATATATATATATATATAATATGTGTGGTGTTTGTGTTTGTGGGTGCGGGTGGGGGCTCGCGCGCTTCAAACATAATTTGTACGTACGTACGTATATACGGCCTAATCTGACACTACAGAAACCTTCGCGGTTCAGTCGTCAATTAGTTAGGGTAGGCATGTACCGTTATCAGATGGAAGGTTACTATAGATTTGCAGCTGCCGCCATGTTGCAATTTGATAATATATAAGAAGGGGTCTTACCGAATTTGCAGAGATTCGCTTGTTCTGCACCATCTCTGCGGTTAACCAAGCCTCCTGTCTGCTGGGCGCTGGAGACGTTTCGCTCGTTGCATCCCCGGAGAATAAAGCAGCCGTTGCATGAAATTGACCGACTACGTTCATTTAGTGCGGAGGTAAAGAATACGTCCAGCCATATCTCCGTGCACCCATACGCCTTCTTGACGTGGTCCTTAAATAAAAACAGGAAAAGTATGATGTTTTATCATATATTTCAGAACCTTGAACAGAAAAATATTTCAAGAATTCTGAACAAAACAAAAGTAAGTATTGTACAGTAGCGTCATGGTGTGTTGTATGTTCAATTGTATTTACTGCAGTCAGGACAACTGTTGTATAAACATACTACACGTTGGAGCTGGGATACCTCAGTCTGTATAGCGATGGCTACGGGCTCAACGGCCAGGGATTGGTTCCCGGCGCTCGAGATGCTTTTCTCTACTCCACTGCTTCCAGACCACCTATAGGGCCCACCCAGCTTCATATCGAATGGGTACCGGGGAGTTCTTTCCACGGGGATAAAGCGGCCAGGACGTGAAGCTGAGCACTCGCATTTATTTAGTGCCGAGGTCAAGAGCAAAAGTTAAAAGGTAATGTTGTCCCTGTGCCTAACGAATTAAGCACGACGTCATGAAGTCGTATGGGGGAGTGGATGTATAGATCCACGTTTTCTTGACCTCGGCGCTAATTGGAGGTGAGTGGTCAGCTTCACATCCCAGCCGCTTTACCCCCGGGGTAAGGGCCTCCGGTTTCCTTTGGATAGGAGGCTGAGTGAACCCCAGAAGCCTTCTGGAAGATATGGAGAATTAAAAATTCTTGCCCCCACTGGGATTCGAACACCGACTCCTTAGTTATCCAGCCCGTAGCCAGTCGCTACGTTATCCCGGCTGTATATACAGTGGTATATACCACATATGTAAATGACTGTTAGTTAATTGCCTAGTTTTATGAAGCAAAATTCTTGTAACACCTGCACACATAGTTACCTAAGATGTTCTATATGTTATTCACGGTGTTCTACTTATCAGACCAATGGCATATGTGGTCCCTGAACAAAGTTTTGCATTTACTAACATATATCAAACACCGTAAATTCATCGAATGTGGTGACCCTGGAAGTCTTAAATTAGTTTGGCCGAACACTTTCCTATCCCTTGGGGCTTGCAACACAAGATAACGTAAGTATTCCTTACTCTACACGATGCAAGGTTGCAAAATGTTCATTCCATATAATTACCGGCTACTATATAATACTGGGAGACAGAATTTGACACATTGGTAGCTAGCCTTAACATTGACAGAAGGTTCATAAAAGACGGTAATTAAGTCAGCTAGGTACAGGGTCTTGTTTTATCTTTTAGATGTAATTATGGAAGGCCAGAAGAACACAAACCATAAACTATCGTACATTACATGAAGCAATACGGCGCAGAGAATTATAAACAGCAGACAACTGTAGGGATAAAAAGCAAACTCAAAGAATCTAAGGAATGGAACACATGTTTCTAAAACGAAGAGAAGCGAGCAAATGTAATGCATGGGCGAGACATGTCACCATAAATAGCAACACGTGACATGTGTTTTCCATGAGGTCCGTGTCGCGGCTATATATCCAAAGTTTGTAGCTAGAGGATATTAGAGAATTAGCATTGGAGAAGTTAGTCGATTTCTGTAGGGTCGGCGTTCCAAGGTGATTTAACGAGAAATGACAAGAAGACTTCATAGCGATTTGAAGTAATAGTTCCTGTTATAAAACCGTTGCCAGGAAACGGATAGTGTGTAACAGTGATTTTTGGAGTGAGTAAATTAGCGGTAGCGCTATAATTGATTGCGAATAAAAGAGATTGTAAAAGAAGATGTCAATAAATGCGATAATCCAATCCAGAACCAGTTATTATTCGCCACGGAACGCCGTATACACGATTCTTCCCCCTCCCCCACCGCTGTCTGTCAGCGAAAAGTGCAGTTCAGCACATTTTTGCAGGTCTCTATCAGATTGTACGGTGACAGCAGGAATCTAGATTATTTTACACACTTCTCTACACATACAGTAAGCTATAGAATGTTCCTGTACAGCCAAGAAAGGAATGCGCGGGGAGGAATTTCACAGTCAGCTAGAAAATTGCTTCTCAAAGAGAAAACTTATGCACTAAGTTCGTTAATTGTGAAAATGGGATAATTTCAAATGCCATGCTGAGCATTATTAAGTTTACTAAAGATATATTTAAAATATAAAGGAAACACAGATGCGTACGTATATTAAAGCCTATGATTTCGTATAAAACAAATAAATGTTAAACAAAAACAGAAAATAGAAACAAATATTGTCACGCCTTGGGGTGACATATAAAACGGGGTTTGGATTGGATTTATTGCACCTTATACATTCACACAACTCTGGACTACAGGTAATACAGTGCTATCGCTATTCTACACACGTCGCAGTTCACCGTTCCCAGTCTTCACTAGTCGTATCCTGGCAACGGATTTATAACCGTATCACTGTAACTTCAAATAATATATGAAGTCTTCTTTGCACCGCCTAATTCCCTTCTTGCCATTTCTTCTCAAACATCTTCGACTGTCATCTCCACAACTCGACCAAATTTTAATTCTAGTCAAAGTCAAAGTCGCATTGCGACTGACGGTCAGTCAGTAGGTCTTGGTGTCGAGATATTAATTGTTACCGTTTGACAGTTACGGTCTTGTTTCTGTGGGGCGCCCTCTCTGACGAGAGGACGGGTCTGTCTTTTGTATGTGCTGCTGGCCCTTGCCAGAGCAGTCTTTCTCTGGTCTGAGTCCCTTGGGACTCGCGTCAGTATTTTACTGTCTCAGATTTGGGACTTCCCTTTTCGTCCCCTCCTACGACTCGCAGGGTCATGGGTGGAGGTATTCGACCTCGCCTCCACACGGGATTCTCTAATTCTGGTCAAAGTCATATTGCAACTGACGATCAGCCAGTCAGTAATTCTTGGTATCGAGCACCCTCCTGGGCCTCATGACCGGATATTTATTACTCCTCGACAGTTACGGACTTGTTTCTGTGGGGCGCCCCCTCTGACGAGAGGATGGGTCTGTCTCTTGTATATGCTGCTGGCCCTTGCCAACGCAGCGTTTCAAGGGTCCTAGTCTCTTGGGACTTGCGACAATATTTTACACTCTCAGATTTGAGACTCCCCTTTTCGTCGCCTCCTACGACTCGCAGGGTCACGGTGGAGGTATTCTACCCCGCCTCCATACGGGGGGTTTGACTCCTTGGTCAAAGTCAAAGTCACATTGCGACTGACGGTCGGTCAGTCTGTCTGTCAGAGTCAGAGTCAGAGTCAGAGTCACGTTACCACTGACGGTCAGTCAGTCTGTCTGTCTTGGTGTCGAGCCCCAGCTGGGGCTCATGACCAGATATTTCTTTTGTATGAAAGTTACTGTCCTGTCCATGTGTAGCGCCCTCTCTGACGAGAGGTCGGGTCTGTCATTTGTTAGTCAGTCTGTAGTAATTTGTCCATTGTCTGTATTTACACATATTTGCAATACATACTTATATAAATGTACAATATTTACACGGCCTCCGTCAGTCCAGGCTAGGTACAGCAGATTATGCCCTTTTATATATATATAAATAAATATCCTAATAGTAGTCTGTTTATCCTCGTTATATAGCCTTGAGGCAGACCGACAGAAAACACCTCCTACTCTATTGTTGCGAAGGCGTTTTTACAGCACCGCAGCATAGCAAACGGAAGTTATTCGATTGTTGCCTGAATATTCGTTGGCAAGGGAATCTGTTTACCGAGCCGTTGCTTAGCAATGGTTATACACGTCATAGTATATAATTAGTGAGACTTAAAATTAAAAGAGAAGGGTTTAATTTAACATAACTCTGACTATTAAGTCTCCTTGTTCATGCAGCAGAACAATATAAGGACAGTTAAAAATAATTGATTAGTTATGGATCTCGGAATTTTGTTACTGTTACCACTTCCTCTCTCTCTTAGATTGGAACATTCTCCTCTGCACCTTGGTCTCAAACACGCTCGGTCTATATTCTTCTCTTTGGGTGGAAGGGTGGGGGGGATCCACACAAAGCTACAGGTAAAAATATGCTTTTGTGTATTTTAATCCTTAGGTTTTTAGATAGGTAACAGAAGAAAATAATTATTCTTAAATGGTACACAAGGATACAAAATTCTGAAATGAATGGTAGCAAGCATTCCCTGGATTTATAAACAAAAGGAACAAAAGGCGTTACGTTGCACGGTAAAGTCCTTGTCGTTTACAGTTTTTATTTAAAAACTGAAACATACAATAACATTCATGTCAGCAGGACACAGTCCACATCTGTGATAATTACTTTAGAAAACTATCACCCTCCTCATCCCGCCAATTCAAACAGTTGTTTCAATGACGTCAACGCAATTTTGCAGGTGTAACTGGTGAACCCTTCAATCCCTATCAATGCCGTGATATGACATGAGAGAGCCATATCTCTCTTATTGTACAGATAGTAACAAAACTAACAAACTCCGTGGTCTGTAGCCCGCAAGAGAACTATACCGACCGAGCGACCGCCGCTTGTCGGCCAAGTTAGTGCCAACTTTAGCGGATAGAGGGTGTCACGCGGTCAGAGCAACGAATTTCGGTTTTCTAGACCGGATGAGAGCGCATAAGCCTACTTTTTCAATATAAGGAAATCGGGCTATAATTGGGATTTATATTCAGTCATGCCCATGCTAACAGGCAGTCATACGCCTCGCGATTAATGTTCTATTCTACAGCAATCCTACTAGCGACATTTAGTGCTTTCAGTCTAGAAATAAAGGCGACGGTGCTCATACGTTGGTTGGTTGGTTTCCAAAGGCTGCATTTGGGATCATTTAACCCATTTTGCTTCTTGCTTCCCAATAGAGCACTCAAGTTCTTTTGCACTTTTCTTTTGGGAAGCTTTGCCACGTTTGGTGCTCATTTTGCACTACCCAGGGGACACGTATGGCTCAAAGAATGTCACGGACGCGAGCAACTTTCCCCCCCCCCCGTATTCATACGTTTCGACTTGTATTGGACAATATGTGAAATATATCTCACGTGCCCACTTACGATGTTTCGCCTTCCCCCTTTGGGAATAAACGTACCGTCCGATCAGAACGGTTCCCATAGAAGATAACTTTCTACACAAAGAGTAGAAGGAAAGACATTACAATACATCTTAGAGAAGAAAGGTATCAAGAGTTGGATTGGACTGAATTAGCTCAGATTAGAATCTAGTTGACTAATCAAACAATCACTAATATACCAGAGTTCTTCTTGAGAAGTTCCTATGGCACCAGATAGTTCAAAATTTCCCGCTTTTCATGGAACCCGAAAATTCATTAGCATGTCCGAACGGCTCTACCACCGGACTCTGTCCCCTCTCTTACGAATTCAGACCACAGCCTCATACCGTGTTCCTCTCGGATCCCATCAGTTCTCATTATCCCCCCATCTGCGTCTATATCACACAAGTGATTCCTCTATTCCTGTTGTACCCACTTTGAGCAGAGGGTATCCGTGAAATACTTCCTTTCACTTCAGTTTCTTAACGTAAGACAGTTGGCAGAACTCCCTGGACGGGGGATCAGCCCGTCACAAGGCCTCTACCTAACATACGTGTAAACACAGAATAAACACAAGCAGATATCCATGCCTTGAGTGGGATTCGAAACCATGATCCTAGTGCTCGAGCGGGCGAAGGCATCTCATGCCTTAGACCTTGCGGCCACTGTGATCAGCAGGGCCCGGATTTGATGACATGTCATCTCTTTTTCCTTGTATCCTATGCGATGCTCTTAAATATATAAATCTCGGATATGAGCTGCTGGTTACAGAAATGTAAATTTTATACGTAATTTTTTTGTCATTTTTTGATATTTTTAGGGAATTTTTCTTCACATGTTTTCTGAAATGTGAACAACATGGAAGCGAAGTGTTCTTTATTTTCTCCTTTAGGTCATTTTTCTGGATTTTTTCGGTCATTTTATAGGTCTTTTTTTAATATTTTCAGGTCATCAAAATCCGGGTCCTGCATATTAAATTTTTGGGTCATATTTTAGGTCATTTTTTGGATTTTTCGGTCATTTTATGGGTAATTTTTTAAATATTTTCAGGTCATCAAAATCCGGGGCTTGATGATCAGTAATGGTAAATATGCTTAATGGCAAAGAGACTGAAATTGCGCATGCTCAGAGCCAAGGGTGACATCTTTATACGTAATATCAAGTCATTTTCTCTCCTTGATTCTCAGTATTACGTACACTTCGGCCACGGATACCCCGGAAATGATGTCAGAGGAACAGCAACAAAACTCAAATTAACAGTGTCAGAAAGGTGGAAATTACACCGGTAAGTCGATAATGCAGATTTCCTCAGGGTCGACCAGCTACGACGTCATTGCGCAAGGTCCCATCCATGGCTGCGCGTCCTCTCTTTGTGCGATGTTTGGAAAAGTGTTTTTATTTATGTTATTTACAAGCGCCTTAACTTCCAGCAGCAAGTAGCAAGGATTATAAAACAGAGCTTATGGAAGTCAAACATAAAACTTGATACACCTAACGAAAGACTAACTACTCGTACATGTGACAGAATCCTTCTTGAAACACCGATAGTCGCTCAGTCGACCTAGAAATTCCGCACCGTGTTCACAGGGGACAGCTATTGGACCCTCATAATTTATTTACTGACGACCCATTTTAATAATATCTTACAATCTACGCCTATGTTCCTCAATCATTTCTTTCCTTCAGGTTTAGTGATGGGTACACGTTCCTTGCCGCGGCATATATTCCGCTCAGATAACAAATATAAAAGCAAACAACAATATTGGACGCGTCGGGTAGGTAAAGCCGAACTTATAATTGTATTTAATTAATTAAGCATTACGCTATGAAGACACGTGGGATATTGAGGGAATTGTTCAACAGTGAAGTAATGACGATGTTAATTACACATCCAATTATATCTGCCACGTGATTGCGTAATTAGGTCACATTTCACGACCAGTATCCAGAACATCTTAAGCAGTCATTCATAGATACTAAGCTAAGACCAAGGGCCGCGCCATAGCTCAAGCGGTTAGTCGCTGGCTTCCCACCGCGGCAGCCCGGGTTCGATCCCGGGTCGGGTCAAGTAGGATTTGTGGTGGACAAAGTGGCAATGGGCAGGTTCTCTCAGAGTACTTCGGTTTCCCCTGCCAATCTTCATTCCACCAATTACTCCACAATCACCCTCACCTATCATCTGGGGCTGGTACAATAGGCCAGAAGTGGCCCAAGTACAAGGGACTTAGTCCCAACCCACTAGCATTAAAAAAAAAAAGCTATGACCAACCGATTTTATAAACCATTATATCACTAGCAGAGCCGGGATAATGTGGTATAGTGACTGTATGAGTGCTGGACGGCCGAGGGGTCGGAGTTCGAGTCCCGGTAGGTTCAAGTATTTTCTCTTCTCCAGTGTCCAGACCAGCTCTGGAGCCCACCCAGCCTCGTATCCCGTGGGTACCGGGGGCTCTTTCCCCGGGGGTAAAGCGGCAGGGACGTGAAGCTGATCACTCACCTCCAACTAATGCAGAGGTCAAGAAAATGTGGATCTATACATCCACTCCCCCATACGTCTTCCTGGCGTAGTGCTTAATTATTTAAGCGTAATGCTTAATTATTTAAGCGCAGGGACATCTTTGCTTTACTTTACATTACTAGATACAGTAGACCCTCGGATGTCGGCGTCAGCTTCAGTTCCCGCGTTATGAGCGGGACTGATATGTGATTAATTTTGGAAACCCTGTTATTATGTATTACACACACACACACTAAAATATTCACAAGAATTTCGAGGTACATATCATACTCCAGCCAAACAGGTAAAACAGGAGCTCATTAATTCTGGCTGTTTGAACAAAATAACCCAAAGGATCTCAGGGCCTCACAGCAGTCGTTAAGAAGAGCCCGATATTCTAGGATATAACGTCATGTATTCAATTGAAAATGAGCCTGGCCTGACTTGTCCGTTGACTTGTAAAGGACTACAAAGCGTTATATCCTGAAGATAGAATTCTTCAAAATAACCTAAAGTCAGAGAAACCAGAAACATGTAACGAATTCATGGCCGCCTATGGACTCTACCCTCTCTGCCTGAAAGCTACAGCAAAGAATGTTGAAACACATCATCATCATCATCATCGTCATCATCATCATCATCATCATTCATGTATTAGGCAAACGACTGTTGTGGCCTCTAACTCATTCACTTAGTCATGTAGCTGAGCCCCTCTTGAGAAGCCGCCAGGTATGCAGTTACTCTTCCCAGCATTTCATGGAACCCGTAGGTTCATTACCGTGTTCACAAGAGCCCTCCACTTGTCCATATCCTGAGCCAGATCAATCCAATCCATACCATCACATCATATTTCTCTATGAACCATTTTAATATTGCTCACCCGCCTACGTATTGATCTTCCCAATTGTCTCTTTACTTCTGGCTTTCTCACCAATATCCTATATGCATTCCTCTCCTCCCCAATTCGTGTGAGCGAAAACAGTTCATGACCTCGTGGCCATTGTGATCGTCGTTCGTACGTCATTATGGTGTTCATATTAATGAGGACGGCATGGACGAGGCCCATAGTACGTATTAGAAATAATTATAATAATTAATTATTAATTAATTATAATTATTAATAATTATAAATCCTGAAGGGAAGAAAGTAAATGGGAGATCTAGGAGTAGAAGGGGTATAATATGAAAATATGTATTATAGGAATAAAGTGAACGCATGTGGACAGGATTCATCTGGCTCAGGAGTCAGTCCATTTGCAGACTCTTGCGAACACTGTAATGCCGCTTCGAGTTACGTAAATGGTGGGGAATTTCTGGATTATTTAAGAGACTACTGTTTTTGTTATTCTTCTTAGAATTTCCTTACTGCATGAAATTGTTAATTTATTAGTTTACGTTGCAGTTGTGACTTACTATTATTTTGCGTAATTGTAGTGACGTACAGGACAGAAAATCGGTGTATTGTTCGGGCTGAAGACAGTTCGAATAACAGTAAATCGAACACTGAGGGAAATATTTCTCTGAATTATGACAAACTTTACATTTTCCAGCAATTGTTCTGAGTATGATATCCCAACTACGTGACACTTCTCATAAGGGTGAAGGGGAAAGACGCTGTGAAAGGTCGATATTTGAGCAGTCGACCTTAACCGATTCAAATTCAACAAGGTGATGAAAACTGTCACAGATGATTATATAAAAAGCGTGGCACTTGGTGACAGCGAAGGTTGAACAGTGACTGGATCTTCAAGTGTCACGGTACATTTCATCTGATGTAATTGTTACATTTATGGCGATGTAGGAAAGTGTTGCTGATACAATCGTACAGTCCCCAGTATGAAATTGACACATAGTCCCTTAAATATCTCACTAGAAATCTATTTACCTAAACAGAAGAAGAGAAAGGACTGAACCAAATTGGCTTTCTTTCCCTTTTAATTAAACACAATTAACCGCCTCTGTGGTCCACTGGTCAGCGTTCCGGGTTACAGATCCAGAGTTCCGGGTTCGATTCCCGGCGCTACCAGATTTCTTTCTGAGAAGTAGTGGGTCTGGAACGGGGTCCACTCAGCCTCGTGATGATAACTGAGGGGGTATTTAAAGAAATAGCGGTTCCGGTCTAGAAAACCGAAATTAACGGCCGTGGGGTTTCGTTGCGCTGACCACTAGACATCCTCTATCCGCTAAAGTTGGCACTAACTTCGCCGACAAGCGGCGATCGCTCGGTCGGTATAGTTCGCTTGCGGACTGAAATCATAGTGTTTGTTTATATTAACAGTAGCTGTGATGTTTCGTATGGACTGTCTGTTCTGAGGCATCGTTCCTGCAGAAATAAATTGATGCTTCTTCGGAAGTATTCCATATTGCTGTATTCGCGAAAGAGAGAAGCTCAAAAACTGAATATAAATTTTGTCATTACAATGCAGTAAGATGAAGATGAAACTCAAGAAATCAGGAAAGCGCCATTTGCCTACCTTAATTTACTCCTCTTGTATTAGGCTTGACGTAACCTCGAAAAACTCGATTAGGAGGAACCGATTTCGTAGCAGAGTTTAAATTATCTAGCACAAGAAGTTAGGAACCGGCAGAAAGAGGAGACAGTGTCATGTCTCCGTTTTAAAAGGTAGGTAAATGTATCGCTGTAACAGGCCGTGGATGCCCATATGGTTGTGAGACGTCGAGGCTCCAACATTTTCTATACAAACGGTCCACAGATGGCGGTGAGTTTGTCAGCCGTCCTTTAACCCCAGAAAGATTCCTGGTAGTCATTTCTGTTAGAGGCTGAGTAGACCTCAGGGCCATAGTGCGGCTGGAAAGATTAGGTCAATTGAAAAATCCAATGGCGTCATCGGGAATCGAACCCGCGACCTTCCGGGTTGTAGCATAGTGCCCAACCAGACAGTTAGGCTCTCATAACTAAGAAATTAAATTATTATGAAAAGATATGATGTAAAATTTAAAGTACATAAGGTTTGCTGTGGGGCACGCGGTAGCGTAGTGGTTAAGGCACTATGCTACGAGTCAGAAGGTCGCGGGTTCAAATCCCGATGAGGTCACTGGATTTTTTTCAATTGACCTAATCCTATGGCCCTGGGGTTCACTCAGCCTCTAACAGAAATGAGTACCAGGAATTAAATAAATAATTTTCCTGGGGAGTATAGCACGGCCGGCGCTTTAAGGCTGACAACCTTACCGCCATCTTTGAGCCGACTGTCTAGATAATATGGGACCCTCAACGTCTCACAACCCTATGGGCCTTCATGGCCTGTTATAGGAATTGCTTTACTTTTAAGGTTTGCTGTAGGTGCAATTCGAAGCAGCGACCTTACAGTTACTAAGCTTACTAGCTATTCCTACTAACATACCTAAGGTTGGATGATGCCTAATTAAAGGAGGCCTTGAAACCGAATACCGGAACTTCTCAATTACCAGGCAGACGTAAGACCAGACATATGCGTGTGTGATTATGGAACAAGGGGAAGAGGTTGTCCATTGAAGGCACACGGACAGACACAAGGTAATCTATGTAAGATTTGAGGCTTTCACGGCGGTGACTATGAAGAAAGCAGTCTTCTGGGATTTGGCACCGTGTATATGTGGTGTTAACCGACGTTTCGGAGGAACGTATCGCCTCCATCTTCAGGGTAGAAGNTGTCGCTTGCAGATTTCTTATACTTTTTCTTCTACCCTGAAGATGGAGGCGATACGTTCCTCCGAAACGTCGGTTAACACCACATATACACGGTGCCAAATCCCAGAAGAGACTGCTTTCTTCACAAGGTAAACTGTTTTCACTGATATTACACAGAAGATGTTATTGTTTCTGGAGGTGCAGAAGTACTAGTGAGTTCTAGTATCTTTGTAACAGCTTTTACCGCACTCTTTGACTCTTGCGATTAGGGCATCCTTCATGTTCAGAGTGAAACAGAGATATATATATGACTAGGAAGTCACCTTGATGGAAAAAGTTATGTTTCCGATACATCACCGCTCTTAAATGTCTAAAAAGGATTCATAGTTTCAGTAGTTAATTCCGAAACGAAAGAGGATAGACCTAACCATCTTGGTTGAGTGCGTAGCACTCCTGCTTCGCTTTCACGAGTCCTCGTGTTCAAACCTCGGTTCGGAGACCGGATATCGTACCTTGGGTATTTCGTAGTTTTCTTCAGCACCTCCAGGATTATGGCATGGCCGCTTTCTTCCATGTTCCTTCCAATTCATTATTCAGTAATCAACCTATCATTCGATGCTATATAATCTTACATATTTAAAGTGCCGTTAAATAAACGATAAATGAATATAACTAGACTTCAAAAAATCCGTGACTTTTAGTCCGCAAGCGAAATATGCCGACCGAGCGACCGCCGCTTGTCGGCGAAGTTAGTGTCAACTTTAGCGGATAGAGGGTGTCGCGTGGTCAGCGCAACGAATCCCTACGGCCATTAATCTCGGTTTTCTAGACAGGAGCAGCTATTTCTTTGATATAGCTCCTCAGTTATCCTCAGGAGGCTGAGTGGACCCCGTTCCAGACCCACTACTCTCTGTATCTGTAGCCAGGAACTGTGACCACTAGACCACAGAGGCGGCCGTATATAGACAAGGTGACACCCAAACAAGAAGAAGACGGATACACGTACTTGCGCAGAAAATTAGACCATCTTGACACTGGACCTCAAGGGCAGTCTGATTCTGTTGCAAGAAAGCCTTGTCCTTGTGCCCAAGCCTCACCCTATGGATATGTATGTGGGAATGGACTTACAAGTGCCTGACGCGACGCAGAAATCAATTTTCGTCTCCTCCCACCCAGCTACCTCTCTCCTCTCGGATAGTCCCCGCGTTGCCAATTGGTCACACTGCTCTTTGAATAGATGCCGACAACTTAACTACAAATCAGTGGCGGCTGATTGTCAGGAGAGGTGGTGGCAGGTAAAGATAAATTTGTCTCTGTGCTTAATTAATTAAGTACCGACGCCATCAAGACGTATAGGCAAGTGCAGGTACAGCCACACCATTCTTGACCTCTGCGCTAGATGAATGTGAATGTCAAGCTTCACGCCCCAGCCGTTTTAACCGAGGGGAAAGAACTCTCGATATCCATTTGATAGGCTGCGTGAGTCTCACATACGGTCTGGACGCTATGGAGAATAGAAGAACCTCTTGTTCTTGTAGGGAATTGAACCACGGTTGTCCAGCCCACTGCCATACCGATTGAGCTATCCCGGCTTTGGTGGCGCCAACACCAAATAAAATCTCTTCTCCATCCGAGTGTCAATATTTCATGAAAGTGAGAGAAAAATCGTGTTCGTAATTAAATCCTCATATTGCAACGGTTTATTTTTTAATGTTGCACAGAACACCCATGTTTTTAGTAACTATAGGCTCAGGCCGCGCCATAGCTCAATCGATTAGTTGCTGGCTTCCCACCGCGGCGGCCCGGGTTCGATCCCGGGTCTGGTCAAGTGGGATTTCTGGTGGACAAAGTGGCGCTGGGGTAGGTTTTCTCCGAGTACTTCGGTTTCCCCTGCCAATCTTCATTCCACCAATTACTCCACAATCACCCTCACCTATCATCTGGGGCTGGTACAATAATAGGCCAGAAGTGGCCGCAGTACAAGGGACCTAGTCCCAGCCCCCTAGCAATAAGAAAAACTATAGGCTCTTTGCGTTGACAAGAACATTTTAAACAAAGGAACTACGATCCCTGTGACTTGCAGCTGAACGCCTTATTTCTCTTGGTAGAAATATAATGACCTCTCGGAATGGGGAGGACTGGGTACCAAGGACCCTTTCCCCGGGATTAAAGCGTCCGGGGCATGAATCTGACCATTCACCTCCATCTAATACAGAGATTAAGAATAGTGGAGCTATACTTCCACTCTTCCATACGTCTCCATGGCGTGGTGCCATAGGGACAATTTTACCTTTACATTTATTCACTCATAACAATGGCAGTAGATTGATGAGAGTGATAGATTCACGTTCCGGCCGCCGTATCTCCGGATGTGAGACTGCGTGGGCCCACGACCTTGTCTGCACGTAGTAGCATGTTCCGACCTCTAGAGTTAGGGAAAAGAAATAACTGCAGCAGACTCAATGACATGCTCATCTCTAAGCAGAGCGAGAGCTGAGTAACGATGGTTACGTAAATCTCTTTGCACGAACCGGTGACCATGTCTTTCTTTTTCTTGTTCTTCCTTTTTTAACCACAACAACTTCAATCGATTCGCAGAACGTAACAGTCTTTCATAGCTTTTCATTATATACGTTGCTCAATATACATCCGGACGGCTGAAGATAAAAACCACCTGTCATTTTTGTACCCTGTGTTCTGGAAACTTTCTGTTCAATATGCAGGGCAATTAACAAATTTTACCTCTAATATGGCATTACATATTATAGCGATTTTAATCGTTGATGAACATTTGAAATGGCAAGAAGAATTAAAGAAATCGCAGACAACAAGCGGAGAATATATGAAGCACTGTCTACGTTTTTTCTTTATTACTAGTGGGGTGGGACTAAGTCCCTTGAACTGCGGCCACTTCTGGCCTATTGTACCAGCCCCAGATGATAGGTGAGGGTGATTGTGGAGCAATCAGTGGAATGAAGATTGGCAGGGAAACCGAAGTACTCGGAGAAAACCTGCCCAAGCGCCACTTTGTCCATCACAAATCCCACTTGACCAGACCCGGCATAGAACCCGGGCCGAAGCCAGTGACTAACTGCTTGAGTTATGGCGCGGCCTCACTGTCTGCCTAACAAAAATGTTTATAAACATCTTGCAAATCCATCCCCCATACGTGTCAAATTTTCTAATCATCATGTACAGTAACTTATTTTGTTTGTAACATTTCCCGAATGTCATATTTTTCTCTTAAAGTAGTGCATCCTGTTGTATTAATTTATATTTCTTTATTATTTTTATCCGTCTCAACAACTGTTAAAATCTCATTCATATTTACTGTGTATAATGAGTTTATTATTTTAATGGTATGACAGTGCGCTACATCTTTGGGCTTATAGAGGCATCGTCAGGCAGTACACACTAACAACTGTCCTCGTACTAATAAGACCTAAAGGGGCCGCGCCACAAGGGCTGTAGATCCACAGATAGACAGATAGATAGATAGACAGATAAGTAGATAGATAGGAACAACGCTCATACACTGTTGTCAACTGAATGATAAAGGCGTATCAGTCGGGGCCATCAGGGGACAAAGCTCTGAAAGGCAGTGTACTCTATACAAAACGCGCCAGTGCAACTGAACTTAGATTACGACAATGAAATCGGCTTATCTGTAAGTGGAAGGGTCGTTAATATGTGGTTTCTCAATGAAGTAATAATTCTGTCGTAATTTCTTTTGTTTTTTGAGAAAAACAACTTCTCTGCTTTAGATTTCATGTTCTCACATCGATGACAATGAACAGTACTATCTTCTGTGATTTAACTCTGTGTAGTATGGGGAAAAATACCGACGTTTCGGAGATACGTAATGTGTCCGTCTTCAACGTCGAAGAGTAATAAAAGCTCTGCTCTGCCTCTGGATAGTGGGCTAGCTATTATGAATACGGTTATAAATTCTATTTCATAAAGGACGGGAAATATTATAACTATATTAGCGACTACCAGCTTTTCAAGGACTCTTACTCCACAGAGTTACCACAAGCGAACTATACCGGCCGAGCGACCGCCGATTGTCGGCGAAGTTAATGCCAGCTTTTGCGGATAGAGGGTGTCGCGTGGTCAGCGCAACGGACTCCCATGGCTGTTAATCTCGGTTTTCTATACCGGATAGGTTAGTTAGCAAAAAATTTATTTATTTAGTTTTTAACCTATCTAGCTAATATCGTCAATTTCTAGGTTCAACGGTTTTTTTTTGTCGGCAGTATTTTGTCTCCTCTCGCTCCCACTTTGAAGAACAGGGCTGATTTCTCAGTTTCGCTGATCATTTCCACAGACGGTAGGACTCCTTGGATGAGTGATCAGCACGTCGCAAGGCCTCTGCTTAAACACAGGACAACACAAACACAGAATAAACCCATACACACACACTAAACATCCATGCCTTGAGTGGGATTCGAACCCACGATCCCAGCGTCCGGGCAAGCGAAGACAGGACATGTCTTAGACCACTCGGCTACCGTGACCGGCCGGAAGTATTTACCCCACCCTTATTTTCAGAAATGGAAGCGTAATTTCAGGCTCATAACAACAAAATAAAGAAAGTAGACATATCCACCAATTCTGGTGCACTCGGTTGTTTTTGTGTAATTATTTCGAAAAACGAAAGACTTAAGAAAAACGTACTAAAATTAAATTATTAAATTTTCCTCTACAACATATTTCACAAAACCATTCTCACTCTGACGAATATTCACCAAATTGCAGGAGTGTTACGTTCAAGACACTTGCAGAAATTAATGTGTCTTAATGCAAAAGGTTCGCTATTTACGAGTATTTTCCGACTTTAACCAAAATTATAATATTTCGACAAATTTTATGAAAATTCGTTACTATGTTACAGAATTGTTACAAGCACACAGAAGGATAGAGACACAAGCAAATTAGGGTTATGATGAAGCTAATACGAGTGTGTTTGCAACACCTTACCACAAACATGCAAAAGAAAAAAGTAACATATTAAAGTCAATTGGTCGGAATTTTAGTTCCGATTGCTGCGAATAGGATAATTGTGGATAAGCCAACTTCAACTTGATGAAACGTAGAACAATTCCTCTCAAAATAAATAAATTCTAAAAAATAGTTTGTAAAACAGACTGCACAAGAAAATAAAAGAATATTAAAACTGAATGAATCAACCTTTTAGCTTTTAAAGACTGAATTTCTTCTAAATCATATAAAAATTCAGTTCGTACCTCACAGGAAACATATTACGTGTACGCTACAAAGACTAGCCCCTTAATGCTGTTTAGGGAAACAGTAGCTGTTTATTGTGAGAACCATACGGAACACAAATGCACTCTATGAGCAGAACGCAGATTTACAGCATGTTGAAGCATGTGGTATATACAGAATCACTGGGCTTCAATAGGTTCATACCCATTATTTTCGTCGAATTATAGTTCGGTTTATTGGTTATGTTGTGAGGTAACTTTATAATTTCATTTATCTTTCACAGATAGTCAAATCTGCGTTGTTTGTATGTATCAAAATTGATTTTATCTAGAATGTTGGTTCACATGTTAAAAACATTAATTTCAGCCAGCAGTGAGCTGTTTCACTGTCCAAAATAGACAGAAAAAGAAACGTCATCGAAAGCATTTTAGCCTACGTTCCATATTAAAAAAAAATAAAATAAAAGCAGCTTTGCGATCCTTATACTCCCTGTGTGTCACTCTTATTAACTTTTAAACGCCGGAACCAATCTTTATGAAACTTGGTGTATGTATCATAGCACTTAAGCCCGTCTCAACGTCCTACTTCAAAAATCATTCCCATCACTCTGTGTGTCTGTATGAGTATCCACTAGGCATTTCGTTTTCTAGACGGTCCGAGTCGTATTAAACGAAAGTAGGTGACTAGTTTTTTTTCCCAGAACTTCTTCTTTAGGATAAAGTTTGTCACGCAAAAGTCATACGGATAATGGAAAATACAGTTACAATAGAAATGAAAGTGAAACCATAGACTTGAATAGACTCGACAAGAAATGATGGCACATCTGAAGAATTTCACGTGGCTACCTCACGCCATTCAGAACACAGATAGGGGGCCCTAACTACGGCTTGTCTTGCTTGACCAGTCATGCTCATAGCTGGTGAGTAACAACTAAAGCTTTTATTGTGCTATGGAGATACAGTAAGGCAATCGAAGTAGATTTCCATTCTTTCATAATCTCGCCATTATAAATGGACCGGAGCCGTCAACACAAAACTACCAAAGGAGTCACGGTTACCCATTGTTTGGGACTTTGGATGGACCCCAGTCTTTATAACGATTTAGTTACCCCGACTCATCACAGTAGGTAATGTCATGTTATCTCCTGGATTTACGTCTCAAGTCGTTCGGAAGATTCCATTAATGTCCCATACATGTCTTACACGACTAAGAGATTCCAACGAAAACAAAGAAAAACGTCGCAATCCTATTATTTTTTATTGCTAGTGGGGTGGGACTAAGTCCCTTGTACTGCGGCAACTTCTGGCCTATTGTACCAGCCCCAGACGATAGGTGAGGGTGATTGTGGAGCAATTGGCGGAATGAAAATTAGCAGGGGAAACCGAAGTACTCGGACAAAACCTGCCCCAGCGCCACTTTGTCCACCACAAATCCCACTTGACCAGACGCCGGGATCGAACCCGGGCCGCCGCGGTGGGAAGCCAGAGACTAACCGCTGAGCTAGTAAGTCAAACATGATGCATATATAGTAGCTTTAGTTAGTAATGGTTATATCTCAAATTTCCGTTACTTTTCGGGTTCTTTAGGGCATAACGGCTGCATATCCATGATTACGCTGAGCAAAATTACGCCACAAATTAGACTAATAGTTCCCTCTCTTTCTGTCCCCCATTTTCATTATTCGTGTTTGAAATAGTGTTCTCTTTCTCTCTATACCAAAAATAAATGTGGAGATAGAACCATTAAGAAATAAAGCCACATATACGATAAAAAAAAGTCGGAAAAATTTATATTCGTCCATATGGACTGCTACTTACGCGAAGCTCAAATTAAAATAATTGGATATTTCAAATCAAATTACTGTACAAAAACCTGACGCATGAATAAAGCATACAGCGCGTACGTAATTAATATCTAACTAACTCCGTGGAGCTGAGTTCATCTTGACAAGCCGTCAGTGGCTCAGCTACTCAAGAATTTCCAAACATTTTATGAAATCTGAAGGTTTATTACCGTGTTCATAACATATTTTCACTGGTCTCTAACCTGAGACAGATGAATCCGGTCCACACCACGTCAACCTATCTAAGATCCGCTTTAATATTATCCTCCAACATATGTCTAGGTCTTCCTAGTGGTCTCATTCCTTCTGGTTTTCCCACCAAAATCCTATATCGATGCCTCTTCTTCCATGCCTGCTACATGCCCTGCCCAACGGATCTACAACTCTTATTTTAAACATTTTTCTGTACGGTAGATAGTTAACAAAGAACAAAGACAAGTACATGTTTTCTAACTCTGTGCCGTATTTTAATGGTAACACGGCTGTTTTTGTGACACTGCAGCACAGGAACACTGAATGGAGAGCAAACCTAATGAGAAAGACTGAAAAATCCAGCTTTTGGAACATGTGTGCATAAACACGTTTATAAAATATGTCCATTCCAAGCTGAAGTACATCTGTCCATTCTTAGGTCGTTCGAATTTGCGTTACTTAACTCAGTCTGAGAAATTTGTTGGTTGTGGATTATTCACTATCACTACCACACAGCGGTGAATGACGACATGAAAAGGATTTTAAAGCAAGCGGTAGTGATCTAATTGAGAGCATTATCCAAATATTTGCCTGGAGGGACTGAGGAAAACCACGGAAATAACACTTAGTTGCTGGTATCCTCGCCTAGGTTACACCCGAGTACCTTTAGAGCGTCACCACTACACTAACCTGCTTGGTGAGAAATAATTAAATAAATTACATAATTTAAAGCTAGAATCTGGTGGTTGCACTGAGATATTTTTATATTGGTTATTAACAGCTAGGTCCTAGGCCCTTTGTAACATTTCATAACAAGTTAATTTTTTACGGTGAAGAGTTGTTAGCCCCACGCCCAACACCCAAGCTGGAGGACCACCCCTTATTGGTTGCCCGCGACTGCTTATTCAATATATTCGCCGCTACCCTCCATATCTGGAGGACGTCTTCTCCATCTACAACCTGAGGACGCGCCATGCCGTGATGACAATGGACCCACCTAACTACCGTCTGCTGTCTAAAAACATAAAAATTAGGATACATAAAACTACAATTTTGCCTGTGGTTCTCTATGGATATGGAACTTGGTCTCTGATATTAAGGACTCACATAGACTGAGGGTGTCTGAGAACAGGGTGCTGAGGAGAATGTTTGGACCAAAGAGGGATGAAGTGACAGGAGGTTGGAGAAAACGGCATAATGAGGAGCTTCATAACTTGTACTCTTCTCCAAGTATAATTACAATGATCAAGTCCAGGAGGATGAGGTGGTCGGGGCATGTAGCAGGAATGGGGAGAAGAGGAGTGCATATAGGATATTGATGGAAATGCCAGAAGGAAAGATAGTACTAGGAAGACCAAGATGTAGGCGGGTGGAGAATTTTAAAATTGATCTTAGACAGATAGGATGGGATGGTATGGACTGGATTGATCTAGCTCAGGATAGGGACCAATGAGAGGCTCTTGTCACAGTAATGAACCTTTAGGTTCTATAACATGCTGGGAATTTCCTGAGTAGCTGCAGCACTGACGGCTTCTCAAGAAGGGCTCAGTTTCATGAAGTCATTTTTAGTTAGCCAATTATTGATAACTAAGACACAGGGAGAAGTAAGTACAGAAGCAGACTACGATGACACATAATTGTGACGCAAACAATACAATAGAAACGCCCTGAAGGTCACTCTCTGTATTTTCAAGAAGTAAAACAAAATGTCCAAAGTCCAACAAGTCATTATCACTGCGGACTTCCCATACTTGAGACAGGAAAGTTAACCTTGAGCTGAATTGTTTTGATTGAGATCACGTGTAACAAAAAATCTGGATTGTTTACATGACATCCACTCTCTTCAGAAGATCAGATCAGATACCGCTGAGTTCTGTGCTTTATTCTAGGATTCAAAGAACACGGCGCATGGCTGCGAGTTACAGGGTAGAAAGGATTATCACGTGATAGGAGTTGGACCAATCAGCGAAAGTCAGTGTTCAGTACCCGTAATATCTACCTGCCCTATTACATGGAAAAAGGTAAAGCTATCCCTGTAACAGGCTGTAGAGGCCCATAGGGTTGTGAGACGTCGAGGCTCCCACATTTTCTAGACAATCGGCTCACAGATGGCTGTGACGTTGTCAGCCTTACGCGCCGGCCGCCCTTTACACCCAGGAAGATTCCTGGTACTCATTTCTGTTAGAGGCTAAGTCGACCCCAGGGCCAGTGCAGCTGAAGGAATAGGCTAATTAAATATCCAATGACCTCATTTGGAATCGACCCCATGACCTCCCGGCTTGTAGCATAGTGCCTCAAGCAACTACGCTACAGCGTGCCCCTGCCCTGTTATATAGTTTCTGTAATCTTACTGAGATAACATACCATTTTGTATACCCTAAATGGGAGGATATTATTAAAATGTATCTAAAAGAATTAAGGTGTGGTCATGTTTGGGGGTTTCAAATGTATCGAACTAAATCTTCTACGCATTTCTCATCATTCCGTGCCTGCTACATGCCCTGCCCATCTCATTGTTTTTGAACTACAATAAATATAAGGTACAGAACACTCTGCTGAATCTGTTAAGTTTACAATTACTCCGTGGGAGAGAGACACCTTCCAGCCGACAGTAGAGGTCTCGTCATCTGGCTGGGGCCACATGAGCGCACAAAATGCGTCCGTAGTAACGAACGTCGTGACGTCCGTTGTAGAAATAAACAAGAGAGGCGAATGCTACGCTATCTTGTGGCTCCATTGCAGACAAAAACACTACGCACCGCATTCTGCAACTGTTTGGTGTCCTCAACAACGTCCGTCATAAAGTACGTTCATTGCAACGGACGTACTTTGTGCGCTCGTATGATCCCAGCCTTGCCGGTCACGGTAGCCGAGCGGTCTAAGGCATGCACTGTCTTCGCTCGCTCGGAAGCCGGGACCGTGGGTTCGGATCTGTTTCCTGTGAGGTACGAACTGAATTCTTATATATTATTCTTATACACTGCCGGTCACGGTAGCCGAGCGGTCTAAGGCATGTACTGTCTTCGCTCGCTCGGAAGCCGGGGTCGTGGGTTCGAATCCCACTCAGGGCATGGATGTTTGTGTGCGTTTTCTGTGTTTGTCTACAGGTAGAGGCCTTGTGACGAGCTGATCATTCGCCCAAGGAGTTCTACCGAATGTGTAAGATCTAGTAAACCGAAGTGAACGGAGAGTTTCATGGAGGTAGGCCACAACCCAAATTGGGGCTGTAGCGCCACAAAAAACAAAATGACCCCAGCCTAAGTGTGCATTCAGGATATAACCCAGCAGCTGGCTATTGTGAACATAGCAATGAAACTACGCCTGAGGACTCCGTAACGGGCGGGAAATTTCTTGACTAAAATGAACGTTTGTTAGTTTCTCAAGATGGACTCTATTCCATGAAGATGGTTAATTAGGGGGAGGAGGGAGAGAGCCGAAGAAAAAATTAATTACTTTTTAGCTCTTTTTCATTTAACTCTCATGCGTCGTACCCCAAGGTTTGCATGCCAACTCTATACTGGGAAAAGATTTATGAGCGTATAGAGTCTTGTCACTTCTATTGGTATCCTTGGCGGGTTTTCCCTCAATTCTCTTCAATAAATGCTTGCAATAATTGTGTTCCAATTATTGTCGTGTCAACACTGAAATCTTAAAGATACTGAAATTATTTTTCTTTCACTCCTTTGAACATTCTCTATGACCGCCTCTGTGGTCTAGTGGTAAGAGTTCCTGGCTACAGATCCAGAGATCCCGGGTTCGATTCCCGGCGCTACCAGAATTTCTGAGAAGTAGTTGGTGTGTAACGGGGTCCACTCAGCCTCATGAGGATAATTGAGGGGCTATTTTAAGGAAATAGCGGCTCCGGTCTAGAAAACTGAGATTAAAACGGCCGTGGGGATCTGTTGCCCTGACCGCTCGACACCCTCTATCCGCAAAAGTTGGCACTAACTTCGCTGACATGCAGTCGCTCTGTCGGTATAGTTCTCTTGTGGACTACAGGCCACGGAGTTTGAACATTCCCTTTCGACTTTCCCAGATAATTTCATTCCTAGGTTTGGAAGTTGTAATTGTTTATCTGGAAAGTTATCCCTGGGCAGAAACCCAAAATTAAAAGGCTTATGAGAAAGGAGAGATGAGGGCGCAGTAGTAACACATCCGTGCTTAAGTCCTAGACGGGATTCGAAACCACGAGCCAGTCTTCACTCGCGCGTCTTACACAGCGCAACCACTGGGAGAAACAAGAAACAAAACCATCATAATATATAAAATACTGTTCAACAAATTTTCCTTATACTGTACGGCCCCTGAGCTTCGAACTGTGAACCTCCCTGCTACCCCGATAATCCGCTTCTCTGTAGGACCTCGTTTTTCTGAACCGGTTCTTTCGTCTTTCTAAGGGGGAGTCCAACTGGGTCCACTCGGCACCTCGGCCACTGATGATGAATTTGGTGAAATGAAGATTGGCATGGGAAACCGAAGTACTCGGAGAAAACCTGCTCCAGCGCCACTTTTTCCACCACAAATCCCACTTGACCAGACGTGGTCTCGAACCCGGGCCGCCGCGGTGGGAAGCCAGCGACTAACCGCTTGAGATAGAGTGGCCATCCATTCCAGCCTTACTCCCTCTGATGGTACGTTCGATATACTGGACTCGCGACATCTTCCCACGAGCTTGGAGTTGATAACGGTAAAGAATATTAGCTAGCAACCAAAGAGATATAAGCGCAGTGTATCTTCGGCCACAGTGCAGAGAGAACGCAAGCATGGAGCCCACCAAGGAGCAACCCCACGTGACACGAGACCCTGACCTCAGCGGTAAGTGATGACACATCTTGACACATTCTTGTATGTGTGTCCAATCACAGTTTGTACCAGCGGAACCATATTCAAGGACCGGAGACATTCATGGAGGGGGCATCTATACATAAGTTGAAATTTTGGGTGAAAACTTGTATCGTCGACGTGTGGTTATGACACAGTGTAGTCTGGTAGGTTATTACCAATATTTCGGATGAACATACTGCATCAACCTACATGTTACTAGTCGCTTATACGCTGAAGATAGAGACAGAATGTCCCCTCGAAACGTTGATAAGCACCTACTGAACTATAATGCGTTAGAAACCAGAAGACCACAATACTCCTATGAATCAGTACAGAAATTACTAATACTGATTTTGTCGAATAACCTCTGTTAACATACGACATAATAGATCGACTTTATGTCGCTTGGATTTCGAACCATTACACTACATTTCATGTTGGACTAGAACTTGATTTCTGGACTCTCAGACCAAAACCGATATAGGACACTTCGTTTTATATGAGACAAACTCCGTCTTAAGTGCAACAATTTAATTGTAGTTCTTTCTTCTTCCCTTCCTCTACACTACATGTTTCGGCCCTAAATGGCCATCATCAGGTGTATATTCTTACGTAGCTGCTACACTGCCAGTAGTTTAAAATTTAAAACACCGGTCTTTCCAATTGTATGTATGTATAAAATCTTTGTTAATCTACACACGTCAATTTGATTTCTAAAATTGGCACTTTTTAAAACTTCAATTCAAATTAAAATGTCTTTAAATTTTCCGTTATTTTTCCTTTTTCAAATTTTAAAAATTAAAATTTCTCGGGGTACTCGCCCTATGTCTATAGTGCTGCAGCGGCCACTTCTTGTTTTATCGCTGTTCAGGTATTGTTCTGTGTAGGCTCTGTGTGTGTGTGTGTCGCTGCTTATCTTCAATACGTGTAATATAATATTGTAAACACTTCGTCTATTTGAATATATGACAGAACATTGAGGCTAATTATATATATTGTAAAGTGTCTGAGGGTACGCGTGACGAAAATAACGGGTTCTATTTCGAATCATTGGATTTATTGGCACTTGGTTTACAAGCTCTCTTAATTACAATTAATACAGCGCTATCGCTGATTTACACACTTTCCCGTTCACCATTACACACGCACTAGGATTCTCAGTTTCCACTAGTCGTATCCTGGCAACGGGTCTCAACACAGAAAGTAGCACTTCAAAACGCTATGAAGCCTTCTTACTATTTCTAGTTCAATCACCCTGGAACCTCGGAACTCAACTAAATCTCTTCTGGACTCCTCTTAGCTGCAAGAGCACTCATCTTATATAGCCGAGGCACGGACAACGCAGGAAACACAGTTCTACTCTTACGGCCATACAGAAAATACTAGTCACGTGATAGCTATGCATTGTAGGTGTTCTTATAAAAATGTTGCATACATTTCTCATTTCCTACGTTCGTGCTACGTATCATGCCAATTCCTCTTGATTTATCATCCTATTAATACCAAGTAAGCCGGTCACAGTAGCCGTGCGGTCTAAGGCATGAACTGTCTTCGATCGCACGGACGCTGGGATCGTGGGTTCGAATCCCACTAAAGGCATGTATGTTTGGTGTGTAATGCGTTTATTCTGTGTTTGTGTTGTCCTGTGTTTAGGTAGAGGCCTTGTGACGAGCTGATCACTCGTCCAAGAAGTCCTATCGTCTTACGGAACTGAATAAGAGGCCAGGGCCCTGAATGGGCTGGAAGAGTCATTAAAAATTAATATTAGGTAAAGAGTTAAAATTATGAAGGTCGTTATTACGAAATTTTATCCAACTTCCTGTTATTTCCATTCTCCTACATCTAATTGTTCTCCGTATTTGTTCTCAAAAACCTTCATTCTAGGTATTTCACTTATGGAGACAAATAAAGTTCATACCCATGTAGAGCTTTACAATTACAGCTCCGTATAGCTTAATCTTGAGGCTTTAGATAGTCTCAGGAAGATAAGACATTTTGACATGAACGGTAGCGATCATTTATCGAATTTAATCTGCTCTTAAATTCATGTTAATATTTCGCTTTTTTTTTTTTTGTCATTTCAAAGCGCTCTCTTCTGGCAAAACCGGATGCACAGTTAGTAGGGTATATGGAAGAGTCCCTTTATGACCTGATACAAATCAGGCTTTATTATGAAACAATATGGCTGAAAACGGGAGTAGCGTGACAGAATTTAGTGAACGTCTCAAGTGTCGAATTTGAAGAAAGTAGGTGCAACTCTGACAACTTTAGCGGATAGAGGGCGTACCGTGGTCAGCTCAACGAATCCCAACGGCCGTTAATTTCGGTTTTATAGACCGGAGCCGCTACTTTTCCATTCAAGTAGCTCCTCACTTATCCTCACGAGGCTGAGTGGACCCCGTTTCAGACCCATTACTTCTCAGAAAATCTTTTAGAGCCGTGAATCGAACCCGGGACCTCTAAGTCTGTAGCCAGGAACTCTAACCACTAGACCACACAGGCGGTCACTAACTTCGTCGAAAAGCGGCAGTCGCTAGGTCGGTATAGTTCTCTTGCAGAATAAAGCCACGGAGTTTGTAGCTGCAACTGCACATGCCCTGACATTAGTTCACACAGACAGACATGACCTCAACATTAGGCTTTCCATTTTCACTTTGAAAATAACGCCAAATGACAGAAGCTTGCTGTAGCATAGGTCTATCACCGTCGACGTCCTCCAAGCCTAACATAACCTGATCTATCACACTGCTGAATCTGACTTAATCCCATACAGGGCTGTGCCATAGCTCCAACGGTTAATCGTTGGCTTTCCACCGCGGCGGCCCGTGTTCGATCCAGGGTCTGGTCAAGTGGGATTTGTGGAGGACAAAGTGGCGCTGGGGCAGGTTTTCTCCGAGTATTTCGGTTTCTCCTGCCAATCTTCATTCCACCAATTGCTCCACAATCGCTCTCGCCTATCATCTGGGGCTGGTACAATAGGCCAGAAGTGGCCGCATTACAAGGGACTTAGTCCCACCTCACTAGCACTAAAAAAATAATCCCATATAGGTAAAGTTGTCTCGGTGCATGAATATGCCAGGAAGACACATGGGGGAGTGGAGGTATAGCTCCACCGTTCTTGACCTTGGCACTAGATGGAGGTGAGTGGTTAGCTACACGTCCCTGCCGCTTTACGTACGAGGAAACAATCCTTTGTACCCACTGGATAGGAGACTGGGTAGGTCATAGAGCCAGTCTGGACACTACCGGGAATAGAACCCGGGTCGTCCAGCCAGTAGTCTGTCGCTATACCGATTGAGCTACCGTGGTTCCCATCTCACATAACCTAACATAAGTTAATCTGTCCTAATCCTAATTAATAATCTACAAGAGATTATGAGAACTAGAAGACGAGAGTTTCACTCTACGAGGTGCGATAGCCCACAGCAGGTGGAGGAATTCAATTGTAGGAAGGCACATATAGTGACAAATGTTACGACAATGTGGTGTTTAACAGCAAATTATATGCAAACAATGGCAGAAGCTTAATTTAAAGAACTGTCTGAGTATTCGCCCGAAGAGACCGAGAATGTCCACTTTACTCTTAAGACAGAATAACCGAGGTATGACCCGGGTCTTTCACAATCTTAAGCAAGAAGAACAACCAGCACATCTGATGTATGGTGATTATACGAAGACAATGAAAAGGAAATGGAAGACTGTCCTTGTCTTCATCTTCTTTTAGGGCGTTGTGTAAGAATTAGAAAACAAATGCTGAATAAAACGCCGGTAACAGTGACCGTGTACCTAAGGAACGAAATATTTCGCCCGCTCGAACACTGGAATCGTGGATTCGAATCTCACTCGAGGCATACACATATTCCTGTGTGTTCCTGTGTTTGTGTTGTACTGTGTAGGTACTGGTTTTGTGGCGGGCTGATCCCTTATCCAAGGAGTCCTACCAATTGTCTGTAAGCTTCATAGTTTCAGATAAATTCTTAAATGGGAACAGGTCAGATGACTTAATCCGTCAAACAAATAAGTATAAGGAGGTTGGGTAAAACCATGAAAATTTTAGGACAGCAAGATCATTCCAAGATTCCAACAGGTGTCTTCAGAATATGGATGTAATTCCATAAGGTTGCTTAAACTCGTCAGTAATATCAATATCCAAGCGATAAGTTACTAGCAGAAACACAACTGGAAATTTTACACGCGTCATAGTTCAAAGCCTGCGTTCATGTTGGTTTTGCAGGGAACGGTCACTGTTAGTGACACTTGAAGATTTCTATTTTCTAGGCTATAACCGCGTGTATTCTGACGTTTCGGAGTAACATGTCACCTTCATCTTCACGGTTGACTAATACGCCAAGCAAGAAACCAGCGTAATATAGGCGGCAAGTAAGGCAGGTTACTCCGAATCGTGCGTTGACTAGCAATGAACTACACAGCATTATATCCTAGAAGAGAGAACTCTCCATAACCACTGCTGTAAGAACTTCAAATCCTACGCTCTTACACTTGAGGAGCTGTGAAATTATTCCATGCCATTTATTTCCGTATGGTAAGGAAAGAGACAGGGTGTTTGAGAACAGGGTGTTGAGAATATTTGGACTGAAGAGAGATGAAGTGACAGGAGATTGGAGAAAACTGCATAATGAGGAGCTTCATAACTTGTACTCTTCTCCAAGTATAATTACAATGATCAAGCCACGGAGGACGAGGTGGACAGGGCATGTAGCACGAATGGAGAGAAGAGGAATGCATATAGGATATTGGTGGGAAAACCAGAAGGAAAGAGACCAATGGGAAGACCAAGGCGTAGGTGGGCGGACAACATTAAAATGTATCTTAGAGAGATAGGATGGGATGGGATGGATTGGATTGATCTGGCTCAGGATTGGGACCAGTGGAGGGCTCTTGTGAACACGGTAATGAACCTTCGGGTTCCATAAAATGCTGGGAAATTCTTGAGTAACTGCAGAATTGGCGGGTCCTCAAGAAGTGCTCAGCTCCATGGGTAAGTAAGTAAGTAAGTAATGAAATGCATGAAATTATATAAGGTTTTCATTTTAATTTTTCCATTTTCTTTGCATTTTAATGTCTTTATGTAATTTATTATGTTATTTAATATAATTTTAACCTTGTATTTTAATGTTTTATTGATGTTTTAGTTACGAAAATTTTACTCTAAAGGAAAACAGAATAGGCCTACATCCTGCCAGTTTCCACCTCCCTAACAGGCACCAATTCCACTAATTGCAGCCCATTGTCTTTTATGTCGTTGACGTTAAAAGATTAAATTAATGATTGATTTGTTTTATCTTGCTGATGGTATCTATACAGAGACAAGGCAAGGAGCGGAAATAAAAGTAGACGTTATTAAACATATCATAAGCGTATATACAACTCATCCTTCATTTGCTTATGTTTCAAAGCCCCGTTCGTATGTCGAACAACTCTTAAGTCGAAGTTTCATAAGATTTAGAAAAGAAATAATGTGGTACATATTACCGGGATAAATCACAAAACATGAATCGAAATTGTAGTTAGGTTTTAGGTAGTGTAATTTGTCGATTACAGTAACACATCTGTTTGCGAAATATTTATTCGTGTTATTATTATTATTATTAATCGATTTACTGAATAATATTCTAATTAAATCTTATGTAAAATTATTAGTTCTCTGGTAATACGATTGATATTATTGATTTATATGCGTATACACGAACCTAAAAGTAAAAAATATATACAATTTAATATTAAATGCTTAGTTGAATGATAATGTTGTCTCTTCGATTTAATTCTATAGTCACAATAAAGGTAGACCAAAAACAACTGGAGAATGTGAAATGTTTTAAATATTTGGGTAGTTTCTTAACAGATGGTGGAAGGTGTACTAGTGAAATTAAATCCAGGATTGCCATGGCAAAAGCTGCATTTAGCAAGAAGAAGAAGAATCTTTTTACCAGCAAATTGGACTTAAATTTGAGGAAGTAACTAGTGAAATGCTACATTTAGAGCATAGCTCTGTATGGGGATGAAACATGGACACTTAGGGCAGTAGATCAGAAACATCTGGAAAGTTTCGAAATGTGGTGTTGGAGAAGGATGGAGAAGATCAGTTGGACCGATTATGTGAGAAATGAAGAAGTGTTAATTAGAGTCAGTGAGCAGAGGAATATCCTACATGAAATAAGAAAACGGAAGGCTAATTGGATTGGTCATGTTTTACGCAGAAACTGCCTTCTAAAAGAAGCTATCGAAGGAAAGATAGATGGGCGGATAGAAGTGACAAGACGACGAGGAAGAAGACGTAAGAAGATGCTGGATGACCTTGGGGACAGAAGAGGATATTTTCATTTGAAGGAGAAAGCTCTAGATCGCATTAAGTGGAGGAATTGTTTTGGAAGAGACTGTGGACCTGTCGTCTGACAGATTACTGATGATGATGATGAAACGTTTTATTTTATACTGTCAATAACCATACGTAAGAGTGCCAGCGTCGGTTCCAGTCTTCTGTACCGCATAAGATGAGAAAGATTGTATGCTCTTTATCAGAAAACCCATTGATCTTTTATCGGCCTGTGAAGTGGCAACGGCTAAGAAACAATAGCTAGAAACAAAAAAGATACCAATGTCCAAACTTTATAACAATCTTGCAACCTTGCTAGATTATCATGTTCATAATTTAGTGATAACACATTCTTATGAAATCTAGTTACCATGAGACAGTACAGTATCATAATATCGGAATGTATACTATGTAAACCTATGAACAAAGGTGGTAAATGGCGTGTTATTCACGTAGCACAGCCAATCACAGCGGCCCCGCGGTCTAAGGTGTGAACTGTCTTCACGCGCTCGAACGCTCGGATCGCGGATTCGAATCCCACTCAAGGCATGGATGTTTGTGTGCGTTTATTCTGTGTTTGTCTTGTCCTCTGTGTAGGTAGCGATCTTATAATGGGCTGATCACTCATCCAAGGAGTCATAACTCTGTGTAAAACAAAGATTACGAAACTGAGGAAGAGACCAGGACCCAACAAAGAGCTGTAGAACCATTGATGAATGAATGAATTGATGTATCACATATAAAATCTGTATTACAAGAGTACTGTAAACGTGACAGCTTATAATGTGGTTTCCTAACTAGGAATATTAGCCAAACTATGTATTGTGACATGTTGCGCAACGGAGGACACCCACCTCCCCAGCGGTACGTGGTGGTAACGTAGCGCTCGCGTTACTATGGCAATAGGCGAGTCCCCGCCCCGCCACTCTCCCCACGGTGANGTTCCTTGCAAGAAGAATTGCGACGTGGAGACAGTTAAACCAATCAGAGTAAATCAGTCTTCCTTATTATTGCTGTAATTTCTTTCCGCATGACTTTCACAACAAAACATACTGTCATGTGCTTATGGCTCCGTGACTAATATTAACGGGTTCTGTGTTGGATAAACCCCTTTCGTCTCTCAAGTTTTCTCCATCTTCTTTTCTGATCTTCTTGCTAGGCGAGCACAACAAGGTTTTATAATGCATAAACCGATTCGCATTAAACGCTGTTTCGATGCTTAAAATGACTTTCATGCAAAAACAAATCATTGTCTACAGACAAGACTCTTAAATAACAGAAACGTTATGTTGTTAGATCACATAGTTAGAAAATTTGGTACTGACTTTGTTTTTCGGTCAACGGGGATGAGTATTCATAAGACTGTCGTACTAAATAAACAACTTCATTGTTTCAGTACACGTTTATTTCGACAACATTGGGACCATGAATCGATTATTTCACTGGTTAATAATACGTATAGCCTCCTTTGCAATCGATTGATCGCTTGCGATGCGGACGCACTTGATCTTGATAACTGTGCTGAAGGTCAAGTAGATTATCATACCACCAGGACCACTAAGAAAAAAAACTCCGCGTCTTTAGTCCGCAAAGCGAACTATACCAACCGAGCAACCGCCGCTTGTCGGCGAAGTTAGTGCCAACTTTAGCGGATAG
The DNA here is from genome assembly GCF_002891405.2 of Cryptotermes secundus. Classification (NCBI taxonomy): domain Eukaryota; kingdom Metazoa; phylum Arthropoda; class Insecta; order Blattodea; family Kalotermitidae; genus Cryptotermes; species Cryptotermes secundus. The sequence continues at coordinate 501,651 of NW_019718275.1, forward strand.
AGGGTGTCGCGTGGTCAGCACAACGAATCCCCACGGCCGTTAATTTCGGTTTTCTAGACCGAAGCCGTATTTCCTTGAAATAGCTCCTCAATTATCCTCAGGAGGCTGAATGGACCCCGTTCCAGACCCACTACTTCTCAGAAAACCTGGTAGCGCCGGGAATCGAACCCGGACCTCCGGATCTGTAGCCAGGAACTCTGACCACTGGACCACAGACACTGTCCTTAACACCAGGACCACTATTACTACTAATTCAAGTATCACTAGTACTACTAGCAATACTTATGTTCACTTTACTAATGCGAGACTTAATTATAACGAGAACACGTGACATGGAGACAAGACCGAAGTGCTTCAGGTATCTGATGTACATTACGTAAATTTTTATCAGTAAATATCAACGACATCATTTTAGATCTAATTAATACCAACACACGTGTTCTTCCCAACAAAATATTTTACGTGTTTATATCAATTATAATCGATCATCATAAACTCGACCATATGGTGATAAATGACAACATTCCTTTCCCTCTTTAGCTTGTTGCTATGAAAACAATGAAACACAAAAGAATGCGCTACATATATTGTGGCATATAGACACGCTTTTAGGCAGCGACCGCAAAACAAACAATGAAATAACATTCGTTGCAAGGCAACAGATTTTAATAAGCAAGAATACATGGCCCCCGCTAGGTAACGGTTCGGCAAACACGTTCCCGTAGCCATAGATACGCATGCAAAAATATCGGAACTGTTGGAAACGGTGTTTCCTACGCAGTCCGTGTCGAAAGGTTATAACCGAGACGGTTTGGAGCAACGAATTCAGTCCTCAGTTGAAAGTCGGGCTGTGAAGAGAAGACTAGGAGGTTGATGTGAAATGTTCGCCAGCCTGTGAGCTTGTCGGTTGAAAGTCAGTTCTGCATGGGAGTTTACGAAGAAAAGAGACAGTTGGAAGGAAACCGCTGTCCATAGTGGACTTGAGACCGGAAGCAGAGGCCTAGCTATTGTCAGAAGCCGTCACCAGGAAACTACTAAGACACTGCGAGCTGAAAAAGACAGCGTATATGACAGTGATATGTAAAGTGTGGAGATCAGCGCTGGCGCTATAATTGGGTGTAGTTGTGAGTTGTGTGTTGAAGTGGTCAATAAACCCAATCTCCAATCCAAACCCCGTCGCTTATTAATTTTGTCTTCGCGAAGTTGAACCTCGAACTAAAGGGGGGAGAAAGTAGCATGAAAATAATTTTGATGATCAATTTGATTTGTTTCATTCTGGTCCGTCACACTAACAATATCATGAAAAGTTACACACTTCGGTCTAGTGTGACTGGTGAATTCTTATTTCAATTATTTATGCCCTTACATGTTTCGGTCTTCAGAGACCATCACCAGAGGGACAACTTTACATCAATACAGTTGGAAGCTACTATTACAATACATGTTCTGAAAGTTAAAATGTATACATTTAATATTAATAATATGCAATTGGGTATAATCTAAAGTCTTTACAACTATAGCAGATGCTCCAATACATTAAAATATTTATAACTGGTTTGTTGCGGGATGTTTCCTCTGAAGACAAAATAAACCGGAGGGGCGGATAGAAGTGCCCAAAAGACGAGGAAGAAGACGTAAGAAGATGCTGCATGACCTTGGGAAGAGAAGAGGATATTTTTATTTGAAGGAGGACGCTTGAGATTACATTAAGTGGAGGAACTGTTCTGGAAGAGACTGCGGACCTGTCGTCTGACAGATTGCTGATGAATGTATGAATTGGTTTGTTAAAACTCTCTTGAGATTCGTAATCCAAGGGGGTTCGTGTCGTCCATCTTATTATTTCTCTTGTTGGGGGCCGAACGTGTGCCTCCTTGTTCTCGAGAAGAGGGTTCTTTGATGTCCTGTATAGGTTTGTGGCGCGTCCAAAGTTTGTCCGCAACTTTCAGTTACAGCCTATATGTTTTTCAGCAATAAAGTTACATCATCAGCATAGACCAAAAGATGATGCATTCAATTTAATTCTAAGGGTCAAGGGAAACTTATCTTTATGTGAACTGCATACGGACATTGAACCTTGTACTGAGGGATGTACCCTTCTTACACCAAGCTATTTCATCTCTGAAAGCTTAGAACTTGAAGACAATGGTGAAGAAACAAAGAACATTTGCCACTGATTGATCTGTACCACTGACACCCCGGGCTGCGAAATGCTTCATTTTCTTATCTGCTCTCTATTGATTCCGTTAAAAAAAAAGTAGTCCCTGTTCTAAAGTAATTAAGCACTACGCCATGAAGACGCATGGGGTTGTGGATATATATATCCACATTTTCTTGACCTTGGCACTAGCTGGAGATGAGTGTCCAGCTCCCCACCCCGGCCGCTTTACCCTCGGTACCCACTGGATACGAGGCTGGATGGGCCCCAGAGCTAGTCTGGACGACTTGGAGAAGAGAAAATTCTTGCCCTTTGGGGACTTGAATTCCGACCCCTCGGTCGTCCAGCCCATTAACTAGTCGCTATATACCGACTGCGCCAACCCGGCTTGCCTATTAATCCCAGTAGCTTTGATAATCAGCTACAAATGTCAAATACTTTATATCGTTATTGCTGTTGCTCCCACTTGGAGCATAGGGCATCCGTGAAACGCTTCGTTTCACTTCAGTTTCTTAATCACAGTCGGTAGGACTCCTTAGACGGGGCATCAGCCCGTCGCAAGGCCGCTATCTACACACAGAAACAGAATAAACGGAGATAAACATCCATGTCTTGAGTGGGATTCGAACCCACGACCCCAGTGTTCGAGCGAGTGAAGGTAGTTGATGCCTTAGACCGCGCGCCCACTGTGATCGGCGCCAAATACTTTACTGAGAATTTAGAAAATTAGTACGCGTGTCTAACGTCATCCTGGTGAGGGTTCTTTGTTGTTTCAACAATAATATTTAAGACTAATTCGATAGAAAATATTTCTTCTGACGTGTCTTAGGACCGTGCTGAATGTCATAATTCGGTTCCTTCGCTTCAAAGTTAGCTGCACATTTTAGTTATAAAAGGAACAGTGCCGGAGAAATTGGTGGAATGAAAACTGGCAGGGGAAATCGAAGTACTTGGAGAAAACCTGCCCCAGTGCCACTTTCTCCACCACAAATCCCACTTGATCAGACCGGGGCCATTTAACCTCAAGACGCTGAGTGAACCCCGTTCCAAACCCACTACTTCTTAGAAAATCTGGTAGCGCCGGGAATCGAACCCGGACCTCTGGATCTGTAGCCAGGAACTCTGACCACTAGACAACAGAGGCGGTAAAAGTTGGCACTAACTTCGCCGACTAGCGGCGGTCGCTAGGTTGGTACAGATCGCTTGCGGACTCAAGCCACGGAGTTTCTGTTTTTAATGACCTCATCCGGAATCAAAACCGGGACCTTCCGGCTTGTGGTATAGTGCCTCAACCAACTAAGCTACCGGGTACCCCTAAATAATGATGAAATGAATGCGATACGTTGACAGACTGAAAGGGGGCAACGTCCTCAAACCAATGATGAAGTGTAGAATCCACCGACGGGAACAAGAAACCAAGGAGGGCCACTGAAGAGACTATTAGACACCTGGGGTCTTAACGATTCAACAAACGGATTATTTCCTTAATAACAAGAGGAATGTAAAAATGATGATGATTAGCTTACAACTTACATTACGAGATATCACTGTATCACTTATCTCGGTGGTTGTATGATCTAAAGAATATCTATATCTTGATTCTACGCAGTTAGGATTATTTCTACACATGCTATACGAAGTGACTCTTCTTTATTGCAAATTATGCCATAAGAGTGAACAGACAGGTGAAGGTAACAGCATCAAAGCGGCCTCCGTAGTCTAGGGGTAACGTTCCCACCTCATGACTCAGGGTACGCGGGTTCACACCCGGCGGAGGTCGTGGAATTTTTAAGGGCGGAAAAATTCAGGGAACAAGTCCTCCGGGAGGGACTTTAAGCCGTGGGTCCCGTGTCGTAGCTTTACGGCACGTAAAAGATCCTCATGTGTCTCTAGGAGACCTCTGAGCAAAATTAGGCAACAATTTCCCGCCCAAGTAGTTTCCAATGCCTCTGTTAGATTGGGGAAAATATCAGGTACCGACGGCCAACCTCGTTGGCTGAACGGTGCTGATAGCACGCACCAGTACCGGTTAGGTATGGCGACAGTAGAAATTAAAGGGGGACGCAAAATGGACCAATAACTGGTCTAAGTGCATGGGGAAACCCACCCCCTCTAATGATAATGATGATGATAATTCAATTCAATTCAATTCGTGTTTATTTATGTGCCAACTTAACAGCACAGTGGCCAATTACAAAGTTAGCACTAGTACATTAGTAACAATTCCAAGAAAGAAAACAAAAATACAATAATTTAGCCTTAACAGGCGAGGAAATAAAATAAGTACATTTCAAATGGTTATTCCATCGCGTGATGAAAAGGCAATACACATACACACATAGAAGTTAATAATAATAATAACCCAATTAATTCTTATTT
>NW_019718275.1:508220-536746 GCF_002891405.2 Cryptotermes secundus
TATGACCATTTCTGTCAATACATCACAACTCAAATGTGGAAACTAAGTACAGAGCTACATATGCGGGACAAACGTATTACTGACCCAGAACATCCACAGTAAACATACAATTCGTAATAATGTATTCGGTCAGTGATATTCACGGATGAGTTAAGACCAGAACCAGGAAAATGCCTTTCTTACAGCCTTGAACTTTAAAAGTTAACCAGATAAATAACATAACACGAGCAAAGAACATGGTTTTGTCAGGCAGTCCTATTAAAATATATCTGAGATTTTATTTGTTGAAACTATGTTAAAATAACAGTGAAATCCCTCGTTGGTAACAGTCAGTAAACAACTTTGTTAAGGAAAAGCAACGCTCTCGGAATGAAGTATTCTGTTAAGATCATGAAGGATGACGGTATGTACCTAATATTAAACTTTTCGGGGTAATATTTATGTTTTAACGGTTTGTTTTGTCAGTTACGTGTATATTTCGAACGGGTTTAATTGAAACCATTGCTATTATGTTATTGTTCTCTTGTAAACAGGCAACAAACCATAAAATCATGATCCGTTTTGTTTTTGCATTACGTCTGTTTTATTTCAAGGAAAATGGCACTGAAAATCTTTGAGATGAAAAACTAAAAATCTCATTATGGACTTTCAATAGATTTCAAAACTTGATTCAGGAGGAAATTAAGAGGAGACTGAATATGGGTAATGCTTGCTACCATTTAGTCGTGAACCTTTTGTCTTCTCGTTTTCTGTCTAAAAACATAAAAATTAGAATATATAATTTTGCCTGTGGTTTTATATGGGTGTGAAACTTGGTCTCTGATATTAAGGGAGGATCATACATTAAGGGTGTTTGAGAACAGGATGTTGAGAAGAATATTTGGACCGAAGAGAGATGAAGTGACAAGAGGTTGGAGAAAACTGCATATAGGATATTGGGTGGAGAGCAAGAAGGAAAGAGACCAATAGGAAGACCAAGACGTAGGTGGGTGGATCATATTAAAATGGACCTTAAGAGAGATAGGATGGAGTGGTATGGACTGGATTGATCTGGCTCAGGATAAGGACCAGTGGAGGAATCTTGTGAACATGGTAATGAAAATTACTTACTTACTTACTTACTTACTTACTTATTCATGGAACTGAGCCCTTCTGGAGGAGCCGCCAATTTTGCAGCTACTCAAGAATTTCCCAGCATTTTATGGAACCAGAAGGTTCATTACCGTGTTCACAAGGGCCTTCCACTGGTCCCTATCCTGAGCCAGATCAATCCAATCGATCCAATAATATCNAATTTTCCGAGTAGTTCTTGAGTAGCTATACAACTAGCAGCTTCTCAAAAAAGGGCCCAGCTCCATGATGTCAGTTAGTTGATTGTGTTTTAAAACTATTTTATCACAGTGGTGACCCAGGTTCTATCTGAGGTCAGGTAATGTGGGAATTGTGGTGGAAAAAGTAACACAGGGACAGAATTTCTCATGTTTCGGTTTCCCTGCTCCTTCTCGTTCTTCCACCAACTGCTCCATATTCATTAATCAACTTCTGATCGACTCTATATGGCCTCGATACTAACAGCGTTGCCGAATAACAGACTTATTATTATTATTATTTTGTTCTTAGTGGGGTGGGACAAGGCCCTTGAACTGCGGCAACTTCTGGCCTATTGTACCAGCCGCAGATGATAGGTGAGGGTGATTGTGGAGCAATCAGTGGAATGAACATTGGCAGGGGAAACCGAAGTACTCGGAGAAAACCTGCCCCAGTGTCACTTTGTCCACCACAAATCCCACATGACCTGCCCCGGGCTCGAACCCGAGCCGCCGCTGTGGGAAGCCTGCGACTAACCGCCTGAGCTATGGCACGGCCTAATAACAGATTTAAGTAAAAGAAACTAAATTACAAGTAGATACAGCGTCACGAAATTATTAGAAATAAACTATACCAGCCTCCAACGAGCTACAGCACTCGGCAACACTATATGCATACTGATGACTTAAGCATATAAAATTAAGGATGAATATTACTTTTTCTTAATCAAACCCCATATCTCAATCGAGTTTGACTCTGGACCCCTTATCTTCTATTACCTTTATGTGAATATCTATCAAAGTAATTCTATCGTTGTCTTTGTCCTCAAGAATATCTCCATTCGTATCTACTAAGAGTTTTAGAAAGTATGTCATAAATCTCGCTTAAACTTAGGAGAAACAAAGCAAAAACAAATTTCGTGGCCTGTAGTCCGCGAGCGAACTATACCGACCGAGCGACCGCCGTTTGTCGGAGAAGTTAGTGCCAACTTTAGCGTATAGAGGGTGTCACGTCAGCGCAACGGATCCCCACGGCCGTTAATCTCGGTTTTCTATACCGGAAACGCTATTTCCTTGAAATCACTCCTCAATTATCCTCACGAGGCTGTGTGAACCCCGTTCCAGACCCACTACTTCTCAGAAGATCTGGTAGCACCGGGAATCAAACCCGGGACCTCTAGATCTGTAGCCAGGAACTCTGATCACTAGACCACAGAGGCGGTCAGCTTAAACTAAGGAACATAATAAAAATATGAAATCGAGTTCTTTACGCTTGGTTTTGATAGAAATGAAGTTCAGGACGAATTTATGGGAAGGACACGCTCTGGAAAATCTCCTCTATTTGTTCCAGTATCTCTTCCACTTTCGAAAATGCTTAATATCTGGAAATACAGAACAGCAATCTGGCAGCTGCTTTATATAAATGTGACACACAGTGTCTTTCTTTGAGGAAAGAACATAATTTACAGAGTTGTTTGATGTTCTCAAAGTGGTGATTGTAAATAGTTTTTACTATAGGATTCTCACGATGGTGTATAACACATAGAGATATTGGATTTTCGGACTTCATCCATCGTCCTGGTTTCAAGATAACTAAGAAAAATACGACGTTTCGGAAACTGGATCTGTTTCCGTCCTCAGGTGAGGGAAAACACCTATTCTGTTGGGTCCCTTAGAAAGAGCTAGCCTCAATTGGTCCAGTGATTGAGGCTAGCTCTTTCTAAGGGACCCAAAAGAATAGGTGTTTTCCCTCACCTGAGGACGGAAACAGATCCAGTTTCCGAAACGTCGTATTTTTCTTAGTTATCTTGAAACCAGGACGATGGATAAAGCCTGAAAACCCAATACCTCTATGTAAATAGTTCTGTTTGCTGGGGTATAACATCGTGTAGTCCGATGAAAACCGACTCACGTTTCAGAGGAATATTTCGCCTCCATCTTCATGATCGAAGAATAAACCAAGCAAGAAATCAACGTGAAGCAGGTAGCAAACAGAGCGTGCTTCATAAATTACAAGTATCTGAAAGTAACTGTTCAGTAAATATCTGTTCCTGAGAGGAATTAACTGGAAAATTTAGAATATTAGGACTACATAAAGATAGCTTCGTAATTTATATAGTTCATCTCTTACTGAGAATGTAATGGAATACATATGTGACTATGATGGGCTTGACATGTAGCTACGATAGGGGAGAAAATGAATGCGTGGAGATTTTTCATGGAAGAACCTCCTGGTTAACCCCCACTTAAAAATCCGAGACCAGTAGATAATGAACGTTTAGATGAATTTCACGGAAATGAGAGATGGATTGAACTGACTCTGGCTTTTATTCTATTGTGGGATGTGATATTAGTGGTGCTGAACCTTCGGGTTCTACTACCATAATGTTAGTTCGTCAGTTTGTTAGTTAGAGATTCAGATAGTATTATATCCTCAATGATGTACTGACTTGCTAAAATTATTCATGAATAGAACTACATTTTAAATAGTTCTTGAGACCTCGGCGACACTCCCTTGAAGCAGGTCGTGACTCTTTCACACAGTTTAAGAAACCATGCACTGAGATTTTTTAGTAAGAATCTCGCTTACAAAATTTCGTCAAAATATGACAAGCGATTCAAGAATTCATAGCCACTACGGGATATACCGACAGGAATCTTGCTGGCTCCTTGCGGGGTTTAATCCTCGACACTGGAGGTGGAGGCGACATGTTCCTCCTAAACGTCGGCTGCTTTTCAATGAGTTACACGGCGTTATATCCCAGAAGATAGAACATCATTACCACATCACTGAGAACCAGAAGCCCTACATCTTCCTCACATCTCGAGTTTCGGTGACTCTTGAACGGCAGTTGAATCAAATTTCGCTATCTTAACACTCTGCATAAATCAGCATGCCCAAAGCGCAGACGCATAAATTTCTACTAACATTTTACACCGCGTTGGTCGGCATAAAGATAACCCTCTAGACTAGTATTCGAGAAGTGTTCAGTTCGAGCCTTGATCGGGAAGCCGGTTATCCTTACTTAGGTATTCCGTGGGTTTCCTCAATCCCTCCAGGAAACTACCGGGATAGTACCCCGATTAGGCCACAATGGCTTCCTTCCAAATCCTTCCAAATTCATCAGTTCAACCTCCATTCCATAATTCGTAGTCCAAATACTTATAGGGCCGTAGGACAGCTCCCCTCTCATATATGCAACCACCGACATTTTGCTGTCAAAATAGATTGTATTTCCTATAAAATATGAGTTAAATAGGCACTGCAATACCTTGCGGAACGCTTCAAAATTCCTCCCAAAATTCGGAAAACCTGTGTCTTTATCTCTGAAATCGATTTTTAGCGTCTTAACTAAGCTTTCACGCCCAACATAAATACAATGAATCGAAGTGTTTCATGTTACCTTTATCCTTCTTTCTGTAAAACGAGAGAATTGCCTTCCTAACAGAAATGTTCATCTAACGCTGCAGAGAGCTGTTTATATAAGCTACTTGTGGGCATTCCCCAAACAGAACCCGATGATGGAGACAAAGCTTCTCTCCGAAACACTAATCTTCTCTTACCAAACGTCTCACCTGACCTCCTAAGAGAATTTCAGTGTAATCAAAATTACATTCACGAGGAAGTTAAAGTCTTTAAAACTTGATTCGGAGAATGCTTCATGTCATTCAGATTAAAATCTTCCATCTGTCGTATCTCTGAGTATCTGATTATTTGAACATTGCTCTTCAATCCTGTTGTATACGTACAGAGCAGTTTGTTTTAGTTTTGAACACTGGGGAGGGGGCTCTGGAGGATCCCGTGCTGAGACAGGGGGAAGTTTCTCATGGGAAAATTTTGAAAAAAAAAAAAAAAACGTTTATTGATCCATCTGAGCATAACAAACTTTACATCTGAGATGAAATACTCTTGGCAAATCTACGCGTTGTGGCTGGAAGAAGTTCAGTATCAAAAACCTATATATATATACACGAATAAATCTCGTGGAACACTTTTCCTATCCTCGTGTAATACCTGTGTTCTGTGGTGCACATTTTGGAAAACACCACATTATAATATACAATCGATATCATTTTTTTTTCTTTTATTTGGGTGTGAAACTTAGTTCTTCGACCTAAAGTAAGAACATAGATTCTGGGTGAACAAATGTATTCCATTTACACAGTTCCGCCACTTACCTACAGATCTGACTCTCCTGAAACCAGGGCCGGATTGTGACAAGCTGAGGTCCACAGCTGTGTCAAGATTCAGAGGCCCAGACCTTCAAGAATAAAGATACGTTACGTTATGACAGGGTCGTGATAAAAAAAAAGGTAAATATTTATATTTGAATATACATATAGGAGAAGATGCAACGTCAAACAACTAAATAAAATACATATATTTTACAAAAGCTCTATTTTCATTATAAAGTACATAACTTATGATTTTTAATTATTATATACGCAGTTGAAGACATCTGACACAGGGATGAGCAATTACAGAGTTCTGAACTTATTACATGTAGCATTGTAGCTTGTAATGAAAAATTGTAACTGGTATTCTAAATAAAACACATATCTTGCAATAATTCTATATGCATTATTGGACAACTTTAAATGAAAATACCTTATGATTTTTATTTACTTAGCATATATGAAATTGATGACTTGCAACATAAAGGAACGCAACATTACAGAGAACAATACCTATAAAATTGAAGTAGCAATGTAACTTACACGGTCGCTTCTCTTCACACATGACATAAAATTTAAAATATATTCTCTCATGATTGTAAAGGACCAAAGTCATGGATGATAAGCTATGAAAATTATTTTCTAAGAATATAATCCTTAATGCTGAGAGATTTCCTTGCATCATTTACATCCACTGCAACAGCGGTCTTTCCCTCAAGCGGTTTGTTACCATTAAACTAAAAAAAAATAAAGCCAACTGAGACTTACCTTGGGAGGTAACCTAATACAAATTCTGGCGGCATAAATATCCTTAAGTTCCTTGGTGTAAGGAAGGTTCTTCATGTCCAGGAGGCTGATATTAATATCATCTGGGAATATGTCTCTAGGGGAAAGTCTTTAATCAGCACTGAGTGCATCGCCGTGACTGATTTCTCTTCCACTCTTTCCTTTAACTCACACACTCCTACAGTCCATACGAGGCACATTTTCTTTAGCTCTGAGTTAAATTTCATCAAAACATTCTCAGGTTTGAGAAGTAAGGTCTTCTGGGTTGTAACGACGCGTAATTTGGAGAGAGCAGACGTTTCTTAAGAACATATCGCCTCCATCTTCAGGGTCGAAGAGTAAGCCAAAGCAGAAGCAGGTTGCAAGGATTCCATGCAGGGAAGTTGACGGGATTCAACGTCGATGCTCAGGGTTCAACATTTTGGTGGTGGATTTTATATGAAAGGTTATTTAAACGAAAGCAGCTTCTGACATATTAAGAGGTCCCTCATAATGCTCATAATGCCAGGCCCTTAACCATAACCTTACTTCCCTTGAGCCTAAACACGGCAATACCCGCAACACGTTTGAAACACCGGAAGCTCCTCACTTCTTGCCGATGTTGGGAATCGTCATATGACTGTCACCTATTGGTAGCAGCCGTCACTACATCCTCAATCGGCATGTCTCGTGGCGCCATTGGATAACAAAATAGTAGGCCTAAGTCATGTGGGTCATGTGTTGGCCGACTTATTTCCGGTAAGAGCGTTTTCGCTTTGTAGATCGGTGTCGAATATGCGTAGTGCGATTATGCACAATGTGTTCGATTTACGTTCTGCACCTAGACTAAACGCTAATACGTGGTGTTTGATACTGTCAAATTCAATCGATATGATGTGTTTATAGAATGAATCGTTAGAGTAGTTACTAACCTCTGAACGTAACGAGGAGCTTAATGTAGTATGAACTTTATGTTTAAACTTACTTATTTGTTCGTACATGGTACAAAAGACGTGCATTTATATTCGGAATGTGCCTCTTGGGGTTGACACTGAGCACTATGGTAGTTTAGGACCAACTTACAGGTTTACTTTTCAAAAGAGGTATGTTCTTTTCGTGCCTAAGATCCTTTAAGTTGAATAAAAATTATGGAATAATGCTTTAAGTAGTTACTGTGCGTCAATTAAAATAGAGTCTTACAACAACGATTCCAATGACCAGTTTTCACATGTCACTTGTGCAAAAACTGCCGTGTTGAAATACTGTTTGTAAGGTATAATGCACCATTTATCACAATATCTATCCCGTCTAAACCAGTTAGTCACTAATATGTAGCTAAACTTGACAATGCGATGAGATATATGTTAACACCGTTAACACGTTGTTGCTCTGAGTCTGCGTAGTCCGCTGTCTTGTTTGTACTGATTTATGCAGGCGCGGGAATGTCAAAAGGGCGCGAAATTTGAATAGACCTACGGTGTGAGTTTTCATTATGGTGCAAGTTGACTCTGTGCCTAAGTAGTTAAGTACTATGCCATACGCTGCATTACTGCTCTACTTGGGGTTATGGTGCAACAAAATTTACCAGTTCAATATCTATCATGATTTGAGGGCTGTCATATGGTACAATAATATCTATATTTAGTTAGGGCAAAACTTGTGTTATGTAAATAAAATTTTTATTTGGTGGGGTGTAGGCAGTGCTTTAGTTTGGAATTTAATGTGATAATATAAAATCAATCCGAATCTCTTATCAGATTCTGGATTTACATATAGCACAACGAAATTCGCCACACTTGATTTGGGTGAAGTTGTTAAGTGAGTTCATTTTTGAGGGTTTTAGTGTTGGGGTTTAGTTACAACTTTCGTTGTTTATTACATTACGTTAGGTTTTCCCTTGGGGGTTTAGTGTGATCATAAGCCATTATTTATTGCTGAACACTGATGAAACTTATGAGATATCATGTGAAGTGTTTTCAACTGCCTTATGAATGAGTCAAAACAAATACAGTACTGTATCAATGCCAGAATTTTCTCCTGTAATTTAACATAATATCAACGGTTAACTTCCCAACATTCATTCAAAATTATTGCAGTTGTCCCTGTGCTTAGCTAATTAAATGCTACGCCATGAAGGCATATGGGGTAGTGGATGTATAGATAATATTTTCTTGACCTCGGCACTAGTTGGAGGTGAGTGGCCAGCTTCATGCCCTGGCCTCTTAATCCGGGGAAAGAGCTCCCCATACCCAATGGATAGGAGGTTGGGTGGACCCCAGAGCTGGTCTGGATGACATGGAAAAGAGAAAATTTTTTACCCTACCTGAACTTGAACTCCAACCCCTCAGTCATCCAACCCATAGCCAGTTACTATACCGACTGAGCCAGCCAGGCTCCTCAAAGTTATTACAGTACTATTAATGGTTATTTTATATATAGTCCCGGGAAACATCATTATCCTGAATTGGTGATAAATAGGCCATCTGATCATTATGCTCAACTGCCGTAGTAGTGAAAAAACATAAATTATTTGATGTAATTACTATAATGGGAAACAAACTGGACCAATAGATGATTTCATTATCAATTAATTTACAAATTATCTAATAAATGAAAACTAGGATTCAGTATTCAGTGTTCAACACATTTCTAAACATCATAAGAATGTTTTAATGAAGTTTCTCTACGAAAACAGAGAAATTGTATTTGAAACTAATTAATGGATAAGTAGAGGTGTCTTTGTTATTATTTATTTTATAGCATTGTGAGTAGCTCTTTCTAACAAAGGTTTTGAAAAAAAAAAAGAAATTTCTGTGTTTTTGATTACTGTACAATAAGCTGGTAAGACAGCTATTCCTAACAGTCTAGCACATTAGTTCAAAAAAAAAAAAATACATACATATCTTATTGGTAATATTCAGGAAATGTGCATAAAAGCCCAACGTTGGACTAAAATTTGATAACTCATATCTGGTTACTGCTGATATTCTGTTGTATTATGAAAACAGGTTATGCCCAAACTTGGGAATCAGCTAGCACATTCCACAAGTTTCTGTGTCATAAGTGACTGCTGTGTTAGTACCATGTAAAGTAGTGTCTCTCAAACTGTGTATGCATTTGACTTCAATATGAAGTGCAATGCAACTGGGTAGCTCTCTAATAACTTTAGTCATTTGATCTGGATTCACAGTATATTTGATTAACTATATCAATGAATTATATTATTTTTTAATTTGTCATTATTCTATGTACATTTCTTACATGTCTTATCAGTTGCTATAGTCTGGTGAAGATGTTAATGTAAATAAAGACCCAATACTCCTTAAGAAACTTAATACCTAATAAAACAAAGCTGTCTGAATATTTGAAATATAGTTCATACATCCAACTTACTGTATTTAAACTGTGTTAGCTGAAGGTAGATTTGAAAATAGTCACATTTTATTTTGGTCTTTGAATACAACAAATAAATTTGTTTTGTAGTTAAGAGATCAGAGTACTGACTAGGAAGGTGAGAGGTACATGCAGTTACCACAGTCATATGAAGGGTTAAGTGAGGCTTATAAGCCAGTATGAATTAATTCACTTTTATGCAATGACAGCTTTTCAAATGACATGTAGTTACAGTTCTCCATAATTCACTAAGTACTATATCTTTGTTTAACAGGTCGGGGTACATTTCAGAATCAGGAAAAATCATTCCCTGCCAAAGCTGCTGATACTGTGACTTCTTGCATTCAGACAGAAGTGGCCGAGATGTGTACAAAAGAGTTCCTTCACAGGCGATTTCCAATCACCACATGGCTCCCACAGTATAATTTCTCTGCTTTCATTCAGGACATGTTGGCAGGCTTGACTGTTGCACTTACATTAATTCCACAGTCAATGGCTTATGCTGAAGTTGCAGGTCTGCAGCCACAGGTAACTGCTTATGTTGGTGCACGTGTATTTTCCATAATGCTGAGGTTTCAGTAATATATGAAGTTAACATTTCCTTGGAAATTGTTTCAGTTCTCCACTTAATTTATATGTTGTATCTTCACTTGATATGGGGTACATGGTAGCGTAGTTGGTTGAGGCACTATGCTACAAGCCAGAAGGTTGCGAGATCGAATCCCGATGAGGTCATTGGATTTTTTTCAATTTACCTAAGCCTTCCAGCCGCACTGTGGCCCTGGGGTTGACTCAGCCTCTAACAGAAAAGAATATTCCTGGTACTCATTTCTGTTAGAGGACGGGGTTGACTCAGCCTCGAACAGAAATGAGTACCAGGAATATTCTCGGAATGTTCTTGGGGGTAAAAGGCAGTCGGCGCGTAAGGCTGACAACCTTACCGCCATCTGTGAGCCGACTGTCNGCATTGCTATTTGGGAAGTTCCAGATTCAAATGTGAGCTTGGAGACCAATTGTCCTGAGTGAAGTTTTTCATTAGTCCCTCCAGGGAGATATTGGAATAATATGTTAAATGAGTCCATGACTGCTTCTTTCCACAACATTTACAATTCATTATTCACTGCTATACAATGTTACCAGTTGAAGTCCTCATGAAATAGACTGATAATAAACAAGATTTATTCTAAGTGTACTCTTTGTGAACAGAATATTTTACGCCAAAGATATGTTTAACTTCCGTGCTTTAAGGTCCATTCATATCATCCTGCACTGATCGTTTCATGCACGTAGTGTTTCGTGCATGACAAATATTCTTTAGTACTGTATTTATTAATTCATTCATTCATTTATTTAGCATTCCATAAATCCTACATGGTTAAACACCAATGGATATAGAAATAGTCAACATGAGTAAACAACACATACTGCATTACAATTGTGTAATGTCATACCAGTTAAAAATATTAACAATATACAACATGAACAAAAACCATCATCAGTAACAATAAAGCACTATCAATTACCACCCGTAACAAATCCGAAACTTCAATTGTTGTCACAGTTAAAATATTCATTCAATGAATAAAATGAATTTAAAAAATAGGATTTTTTTAACAGTAGACCTAAATTTTTTAATCTCATGAGCTTTGGTCTTTTATATTAAGTGGAAGTTTATTAAAAATTTATTTATAGATACATTCATATCATGCTTCAATCGTTTCCTGCATGATGTGGCACGGTCCGTCTCCATGCAGGATTCTCAGAGAGAATATTTGTCTGATATGCTACATGTCTGAACGTGCTGCACCGGACTGCAACAGAAGCAACGTGTACAGTATGAACGAGTCTCAGTCATGTTCATACAGATCCAAGTGCACTTCCATCATGGACAATGAAAAATTGATTGATTCATTTTTGTATGATTTACAGGACAAAAGATATAGTTATACCGCTAGTTTTTCTTTAGGAGTTATTGCTTCCTTGAAAACTGTGTCTTCTTTTGTTATCTCCATTTTGATTTTTTCCAACAACTCATTAAATTGATATTGAGATAAACTAAAATACTGAAAAAACTTTTCATCATCATCCATTAGTTCTTTGTATAGAGTCCAGTATTCTTCTTCTGTCTTCCTTTTATTTAGTATTTTATTGGCAGAAAAGCGCTTAAGTTTACGTTTCTCACTATTTTGAATATTCTCTTGTTCTTCTAATAAAATTGATATAACACACAATTCTTCAGTAGGTAGATGCAACATGCTTACAAGAAGGTATGAGCTGGAATGGTTCAATGTCTGATGACATGAAAAGTTTGCAAAAATGTCGTGCAGGAAATGCTGCATGTATGAAACAATCGATGCAGGATGATATGAAAGCTCACACAAATGTCGTGCAGGAAACGCTACGTGTATGAAATGATCAATGCAGGATTATATGAATGGACCTTTCATTCAGAAAATACTTTTTTCTAATTGATGAATGCATGAGTCTCCATGTTCATATTTCCTGATATTATACACTTTGAAAGGCCACTTAAAACTAAATGATTGTCAGTCATCATTCTGTAGCTTCCAGTTCTCTTTGGTATAATTTCTCATAAAGCACAGTACAAAACCGACCAGTCCACATAATCCTGGTAATATAACCTGGGCTAATGTGATATTCTTTCATTTCATTCTTGCTCTTCTCAGTGGGCTCTTCCCTGAAAGTATCTTCTACAGAATCATTGTTCTTTTCTCTCTGAGACTGCTATGTACATATATTTTTTACCTTCCTCCAACTGGTCATCAAATCAAGACCCTCACAGTTGTATAACCAAATACTTGTGTGATGGGTTGTAGTTGTGACGTGATTCAAGATTATGGGTTGACTACACAGTTTGTCTTGTATAGATGCTTCTGGAGACCTACTAATTCATGTTAATGGAATAAATTCTGGAATTTTTAGATTCCATACTGTCATTTTAATTGTTAACACAAAGAACTGTTGCCTCTGCCCTAGTAGTATTATTCTTACCCTTCCCAGGAAACTAAACATTTTAGTGTATCACTATGTCCACTGCATCTATATATTTGACAAACACAACATTTCAAGAGCTGCCTTATGGAAATTCACGTGAACATTGATTGTATTGCTTTGTTACAGTATGGTCTGTATTCATCATTTATGAGTTGCTTCGTGTATATTTTACTGGGCAGCTGCAAGGATATTACCATTGGTCCAACAGCCATTATGGGTATCATGACGAATCCTTTTGTTGTTCAAAATGATAATCCCGACTTTGCAGTACTCTTGTGTTTCCTCATGGGGTGTGTTATAGTTTTGGTGGGATTATTAAGACTTGGTAAGTCCACTAAACTGAACTCAGAATAATGTGTGTTCTTTGTTGCATGAGGTAAAATGTGTGATATTGATAAGTATAGTGGAATGAACATCTACTTGGGCTTCTTCTTTAACACTGTGGCAAGGTCTGCATGCCCTGATCACCTCTGGAGCTATAGCAATGGGTGCATAGCTCCTTGTGGGAACACCACTGTCAGACAGAAGGGTTGGGGCCAGATGAGATTTAATCACTGAAGATGGAGGCTATCAAACTCATCCCACAAAACAATATTCATAAAAAGTAAAAGATTATGGATGCCAGGAGAAAGAGGAAGGAACATCTGACACAAAGAAGGCCAAGGTTCCTAGAGAACCATAGAGGCAAGGAGTAAATAATAATAGCACAACAAATTTACTTTATAGAACTGCCATCTTTCTGATCCTATATGAACTGCTACATATAGAGACTATTTCTATACATGCAGCAAAGTTATTGCCAGGCTAGGCATGATACACACAAATATCTGTGTAAACATCAGTGAACCCTTTTTTTCAGTGACTAATTTGCCATGAAAGTATAAAGGGAAAGTGTTGGATTGTGTTCTTAATTATCTTTAACTTCCAAGTGACACTTAATATATGTCATCTCATATAGAGAGAATATTGGTGTCAGTGAAATAAATGCCAGTGAAAAATTGCTTAATCAGACATCCCTTGTTGAACACACTTTTCAGTTGAATTCTTCTCACCCCCCAATAATGGTAAAGCACTAAATAACTCAGATCTTTTTGCTTATTGGAATGGATTTGAAATTTGAAAAACAAATATAAAGATTTAACACCTTTTATCTAATGAGAATTAACAGACATTTCATTCAGCACTTGTTTCTTCATCCTGTTGAAGGAGTGCAGTAAAATTTATGGAGGATAACCATTTTATAAAATTATTCAATGAATACCAAAATTCTAATAATTGTCTCTGACTACAGAATATTTATGGAAATAAAATTACAGTGTTCAGTGAAATAAATGCCATCAGAAACAAGAATAAGAACACGTAATTTTACAGCATCATAATCTTGAAAGTTAGTTAGTTAGTTAGTTAGTGACTAAGAGACTCATAAGAGCACAGATGAGATTTCTGCTAACTTTTTAGGTATTATAAATCTAGATCATTAAAAACCATACAGGAAAAAATTAGTTTTCTTAATATTATCTGTAAAGTTGAAGAGAACCACAAGAATTGGCTGTGACACATACACAGAATGAAAACAAACTTCACGCTAAAGCAGACCCTGGAAAACAAGAAGAATGAAGATACTGACTATACATGAATTTTTAGGAACCACCACTCGACCTTAATTCTGCATGACCATGAGGATGATAGTGATGAATTATTTTCCTTTGATTTTGGAATTAGTTTTTGAAATTTAGAATGGTCACCATCATCATGTAATGATGTTTTCACCAGAGTTAATTGTACTGTGAAATAATTTAAGATGCAGTAATATAATTTGAGAAATTTTGTCCCACACATTTTGTTGGGGCACGTATGCAGTTGGGCAGTTGTGTGAAAATAAAATAATTTATTTGAATTAATTTAAATGCAAAGAATTATGAACAATAATTCTGGCCTAGGGTTTATGCAACCTAAATTCATCTATATGCATTTGTTGTTACATTCTTAGTTAAACTGATTTGGCTGTAGCATCATAGGTTTTCTCAGCTTGAAACTCTAGAAATCATATGCAATGTGATTACAGACCCTGCAGAGATTTAAACGTGACTTTCCCATTTTATGTTCTGGTGACATGTTCAGGATGCATAAGAACTTCATATATGAGCTTCTTGTTAATTCACAATTTTTATTTTTCCAGCAGTACCAGTGGTGTTATTATGAATTAAATTTATATAAGCATACTGTAGACATTATAGTTCTGCTTTTGTTCTGAAAGTGTAGTTTTATTTGGCATGTTGGTTTTGTGGGAACATCCCACATTATCACGCATTTTCTGCAACGCACACTCTTCACATCACTTTTCACCATCACGCGCGCTAACCAATCAAATTGCTCCAAACGTTCGCATTTATACTGCGCTCGCTGCTAGCCCTGCATCTACATCATCACGCGCGCTAGCCAGTCAGCGCCCTGCAAATTCTTCCTCCTCAATTTCAAGTTTCGCTCCGCCCACCGAGCAGTGTATAAAAAGGAGCAGCTGTGAACCGGCAGCATCAGTTGACTTCAGTCTATGATCAAGACACACTCAAGCAACATCAGCCAGCAGGCTTTGTCGCCAGCGCTCGGTCTTCGGAGGCATCGGCAGGCTGCGCCAGGCACGACTGCCTCGGCCCTCCGGCTCTCTCACACCCGACTCACTGGGGCATCTCGCCTGGACTCGCTGGTGGTCGTGTCCCTGCCCGACCCACTGGGCATCTGGCGTAGCCACTGCCTCATCACTCCTACGACCGCGCTGCACGACCACGCAACTTCAACTCCCCTGCCGCATGGCGATCAAGCAACCTCCAGCAACGGGCGCGCTGTGGCCAGTCAAATCACCGCNTTGGTAAAAAAAAATACCAGACTACTAACTGAAAAATTAGGCCTACTTACCCAATTCAAAATCCATGCTTTCAGGAGTTTCTCTTGTTCTGTCAGGTTTTCTGGTGGAGTTCATATCATTTCCAGTCACAGCTGGGTTTATATCAGCTGCTTCCATCACCATTGGTTCTTCTCAGCTCAAAAGCCTGCTGGGAATTAAGGGGAGCGGTAATGATTTCCTGGATTCATGGGAAAACCTGTTTAAGAACATACAGGATACCAGACCTGGTGATGTGACATTGGGTGTCTGCACTATAATTCTTCTTCTGATTGGACGGGTGTAGTATCTTATGTGAAACATAACTCTATTAGATGAACTTGTGCTTATTCTTTGAAATTAAGAGTTTAGTTTAAGATTCAAATTTCTGAAGTTGATACTAATTTGGACAAAAATTTACAAGGATAATACAGCAGTGATTCCTCACCTTGTTGGCATAATTATAACCTAAGGCATAATATCCATGTAGTTATAGGAATAATGAGCTGGTGAGCTACACAAACTTCTGATAAATTAAATCAAATTAGCAGGAAACACACTTAATAACTGTTAAATTGAATATGCTGACAGGATTCCATAAGAGATTTTATAGTGTCAAGCAAAAGGAAAAATTGGTTCTAAAGGGAAAGGAGAAATAACTGGAAAAATCTCAGAAACTATGAAAAGATTCAATTTGTAACTGATCTCATTATGCCTCGTTTTGGAAAGTATCATCACATCATCATCAACAGCAGCAGCAGGATCACCACCATCACTGCTAATTGAATGTAAAGAAAGTAATGGTGATATACGTAAATTGTTTAATTTACTTTATTCAACAATATTTTATTATTGTTCCTTCTGACATGGCGCACCATCAATGCACATTGCAGCACATCTTGTCTGACATGCAGAGACATATTCAAAATCTTGACTCCCCTAAGCTAGTCAAGCAGAAGCCTCATGTAAACCATCTCACAGAGATGTTACATGTGATGTGTCTGCAGTTTATGAATAATGAATCTAATTTGTGTTACATTTAAAATACAGTAGATGTTCATTTTTGCCTAATATAATGTACAAAAAAATTAAGTACATTAGAAATCATTTTTTGTCTATTACCAATTAAAAATTGAGGAGAGGCAATTTTGGCTCTTTGGTTAAGTTCAGCGGGTAAGAGTGCCGAAGAGATTAACATCCGCCGTTCTACACATTATTAGAGATTGAGGATGTTTAATCCTTGTTTTAATGTCTAGGCACAGATGTGAGGATTAACCCCTTGTATAGCCATTGTACTATGCTACAGGTTGCTGGGTCACAGGTTCAATTCCTGATGAGGTCATTGCATTTTTCAGTTGACCTAATCCTCCCAGCTTCACAGTGGCCTGGGGGTCAACTCAACCTCTAACAGAAATGAGTACCAGGAATCTTCCTGGGAGTAAAGTGTGGCCAGCACATAAGGCTGACAGTCTCATCATCATCTGTGAGCTGTTTGTCCAGAAAAAAAGTGAGAACCTCGATTTCTCACAACCTTATGGGCATTTATGTCCTGTTGCAGGAACAGCTTTATTATTATTATTATTATTATTATTATTATTNATAATTTGGCTCAGAGGCCCAGGGACAGCTTTACCTTTATCTTACTCCTTTTATGCCAGCCATTTGAATGTGCAATGATGCCATTTTTCTGTCATTTGTTCTCAGAGTTTATTGTATTTATTTGACAGGACATATGTTGCAGTATGCAAAAGTAATTTATGTCCATGTCAGTCCAACAGGACGATAAATATAACATTATCAAAAGTAATTTGCTTGGAAATTTGTAGAGATTGGCCTCTCTTGGTGGCAATTTCAAATAATAAAGCTAGGCTTTTGAAAGTGATCATGAATTCATCTCAGTGTTGCCTGGAATGGGTATGCTTGCCTCATGAGTCAAACTTGATGTTTTAATGCATGGGAATGGGATAGGATGGGATTGAGCGGCAGACTTTAGTGAACACAGTATTGAACACTCAAATGTAATAGAAAACAAGAAACCCCTTGACTGTATGAGTGACTGTTAGCTTCTTAAAAGGAACTCTGTTCCATGGAATTAGTTGTGTTCTAATTCCAGCAAAGTAAATATGATATTATTTTGATTATACAGAACATTGATTTTTAAACTGCATTACAATAATTTAATTTGATTCAGCAGTTAAAATGATCTTGTCGGGAAGAGACAGAAATTTGTATGTGATTTGGCTGTATTTGTTGTTTGTATAGAAAATGAAGGACTTTACTGGAGGTCGTCGGAGCTCTTCCGCGGTACGCAGATTCTTGGGAAACACTATATGGATAATTTCAATATCTCGGAATTCTATTGTTGTTATCATTAGTATGATTCTGGCCTATGTTCTTCAAACCAAAGGTTACGAACCATTCAAGTTAACAGGTATGGAATTAACTTAGTTTTATTTTTACTTCTCCATTGGTTAGACAGTTTTAAATAGTTATTACAAAGTAATTCATGTAGTAAATTTCATTATGGCGCAGCACAGAGACTTCCAAATTTTTACAGCCATGGCAGTGGAAATGAGTAGATCTCTTTTTCATCCAGCAACATTCCTTTTTAATACTAATGCATTCATACCTGCTGTTCATCATTGAAAGTCTTTGATGTGACACTATTTAGCATTTGTTCTTGTAGTTCATATAAGTGTTTGTAAATTATTTTTGTAATATAGTATTGTTATTGAACACTGTAGATATATATGTAAAGTGATGATATTGTAAAGCTATCAAAAACGTTTGTACAAATTTGTTTTGTTTACAAACTATCATAGGCGAATTTTCATCCACACTGACTAGGTTGAGGCACTATGCTACAAGCCAGAAGGTCGCGGGTTCAAGTCCCGATGAGGTTATTGGATTTTTTCAATTGACCTCATCCTTCCAGCCACACTATGGCCCTGGGGTTGACTCAGCCTCTAACAGAAATGAGTACCAGGAATTAATTAAATAATTTCCTGGGGAGTAAAGCGCGGCCGACGCGTAAGTCTGACAACCTTACTGCCATCTTTGAGCCGATTGTATAGATAATTTGTGACCCTCAACGTCTCACAACCCTATGGGCCTTCACGGCCTGTTACAGGGGTAGTTTTACTTTTACTTACTGACTATGTTAACAAAAAATAGTGCAACAGCTTCTTGAAATAGCATTACATTTCAGGATGCTATGCAAAACTACTTCATGCTTCTCTTTTATTGTAGCTGGTAACCTGAAAATTGAAAATGTTGCTGTAAGTTATATCAGTCATGCACGCATGATGGTGGTTCCTTGTAATTGTTTCTTTTATGCAAGAGTCACATTTAGAGTCTAAAGGGTTCTGACAATGATGTATAGCACTCATAGTTACTGGGTTTTTGGACTTTTTCTATCGTCTGGTATTCTAGAAAATATAAAATATGACGTTTCGGAAACTGGATCTGTTTCCATTCTCAGGTGACGGGGGCACCTACTCAGTTGGGCCCTTAGAAAGAGCTAACCTCAATTGCAGGTAGGCTGGTTGAAGAAGATTTCCTTCTCTCAGGATATGGTCCTTCCTCACATAGCTTGACTCTGACCACGTAATTCACATGGGGGGGTACCTTTCTGTTACTTTGTTTTCTTCGTTTGGTTCCATGAATACCATCATTATTGAGTCGTTGCATAGCACCGAATAATTCCTAGTGATAATTGTACAATAAGTACATTGTCATTATAAGCTTGGTTTGATGTGAGCTGTTCCCATAGAGGTGCATAATGTTGATTGATTCATTCATTCATTAGTAATCTGTCAAACGACAGGTCCACAGTCTCTTCCAAAACAGTTCCTCCACTTAATGCGATCTCAAGCGTTCTCCTTCAATTAAAATATCCTCTTCTGTCCCCAAGGTCATCCAGCATCTTCTTATGTCTTCTTCCTCGTCTTCTGGGCACTTCTATCCGCCCCTCCGGTTTGTTTTGTCTCCAGAGGAAACATCTCGCATACATGGTATCTCTGTTTTTGGAAAGAGACTATCCAGGAAAAGTGATAATATGGTAGTTTTTCCATTTGCTTTCCACATTGCAGTACAATAGCCGTTCAAAATAATATTGATATCTCCAATTAAATCCAGGGATGCACGGAGAAGTGGCTCATAATGGGGTTTCTTTTGAACCAAAAATACGATAATGTACTGTGTCATATACATATATAAAATTATATTTCAGTGAGTGTGACAATTGTATCAACATATACTTGTTATTCCTCTTCCTGCCCTTTCATTTTAATAAGTCTGGATTATAGTCAGCAGTTCTATAACTGAAAGTTAACCTCGGTAGTCAGTAGTTTATTAAATAATGAGTTGTTTAATGCAGAAATCACTCAGCTTCCCAAATGTTTGGTTTAGGTGAGGTTGCAGATGGATTGCCACCATTTGGACCTCCTCCATTCAGCACAGTTTCACACAATGAAACTCTGAACTTCGAGGATATGGCACGCATATATGGCACGTCCCTATTGAGTGTTCCTTTCATCTCAATCCTGGAGACTATTGCCATAGCCAAGTCTTTCTGTGAGTATTTTTGCCTACAAACCATATGAAATTTCATGTGGTGATTTGTATGTGTTTTAAAAGTGTCGTTTTTAGGATATTACTTTTTACTTTCATGTAAAATATGTTAACTTGGATAAAGGAGATGTTTTCCTTACATGAACCACTGCTTTGCTTCAAATCTTGAACATCCAGTCATCCTACCTTTTCTTATTAGCCTAAATTTTGTCCTGTAATTGCTATGATTTTGAAGATATTGGAGGTAAGAAAGGTAAAGATGTCCGTGTGCTTAACTACATAAGCACTACGCCATGAAGGTGTATGGGGGAGTGGATGTATAGAGCCACATTTTCTTCACCTCGGCACTAGCTAGAGGTGAGTGGTCAGCTTCATGCCCCCGGTACCCATTGGATAGGAGTTTGGGTGGACCCCCCCAGAGTCAGTCTGGACAACATGGAGAAGTGAAAATACTTGCCCTCACTGGGACTTGTACTCCGACCCCTCGGTTCTCCAGCCTGTAGCCACTCACTATACCGACTGAGCTGAGCTATCCCAGCTCTTATTGGAGGTAAGTTTTGTTAATTAAATTATGCAATAAGATAATACCTTAGAAAAAAGACCATGCCTTCTTCCTTTCCAGTTGATCACTCATGACTGTCCGTGTTATTCAATGCTGTGTATTTTTATTTCCTCCAATATATTGTTTTACAGGCCATAGTGATAAGTGTGGTGGCCTACAGATTGCTCATCACTGATCAGGGTGGAACATAGCCCACATTTCTTACTGATGGCAATTATAGGATAAGCATAGATTGAGGGTATTTGAGAACATGGTGTAGAGAATATTTGGAGCAAAGACGGATGAAATAATAGGTGGTTGGAGAAAGTTGCACATTGATGAAATTAATAACTTGTACTCTTTGCCAAATGTCATTAGAATGATCAAGTCAGGGAGGATGAGTTGGGCAGGGTATGTAGTACACATGGGGGTGAAGATGAATGCATGCAGGGTTTTGGTGAGAGAGCCAGAAGAAACGAGACCATTAGGAAGACCTAGATGTAGGCGGGAGGATGATATTAAACCAGATCATAGAGAAATAGGTTGGGGTGGCATGGACTGGGTTAAGCGGGCTCAGGATAGGGACTAATGGTTAGCTCTTGTGAACATGATAATGAACCCACAGAGATATTGGGTTTTCGGACTTTATCCATCATCCTGGTTTTAAGATAACTAAGAAAAACACAACGTTTCAGTGATTGAGGCAGCTCTTTCTAAAGGATCCAACAGAATAGGTGTTTTCCCTGACCTGAGGACGGAAACAGATCCAGTTTCCGAAACGTGTTTTTCTTAGTTATCTTAAAATCAGGATGATGGATAAAGTCTGAAAACCCAATATCTCTGTGTGTTATACACCATCATCAGAATCCTATAGTAACTACATGATAATGAACATTCAGGTTCCATAAAATATTGGAAAATTCTTGAGTAGATAAGCAACCGGTGGCTTCTCAAAGGGGGCTCAGCTCCGTGGAATTAGTCAGTTTATGATTACTGTCTTCTGGGATGTGACACCTGCTGCTGCCATCTTCAGAGCAGAAGAAATGGTACAGGATATAGGGAGGGAGAAGACAGGAACTCGGGTTGTCATCAAGCCAATAAGGAAATGGTAGTAGAAAAAATTGGTACAGTGCTCCACCATTACAAAGCTCCTTTGGAGAGTAAGTTGGGCAATATACTCGTTCATTAATGTTGTGTAGTGTGCAAGAATGAATGGGTGACAGACTTCTGTAGGACAGAAGTAACGTACAAGGAAATATGTTGTTCTTATGGAATTAAAAAACGGTATGCATGGGATGGATTTCAATATGGCCTCTATACATTGAATATTTTTTCACAACTTTTTCATTGTAAAATTATTTTCAACGCTTTCCCAGTAATAGAGTTGATTCTTCTAGGACCATCATTTGCTACTGGCTCACTCACTTGTGTGCTGTCTTTCCCTTCCTTATACCTTGCACCATGTTTTTCTGTGTAGCTTTCTCTTCTGTCCTGAAGATATAGGTGGAATTTTTTCTAAAATACATTACATTACATTCCCTGGATACAGAGTTAGTCAAAATGACTGTAGGATGGGGAATATGTCATATGAATCCAAAAACATATGTAAAATATGACTGAAGTTTTCACACAAGAAAACACAATGGTTACACATGAGGCTATTCGGAAATACATACATCCACATATACACATCAATACTGTCAAC
Organism: Cryptotermes secundus; assembly: GCF_002891405.2. NCBI lineage: Eukaryota > Metazoa > Arthropoda > Insecta > Blattodea > Kalotermitidae > Cryptotermes > Cryptotermes secundus. Next base: position 530,573 of record NW_019718275.1, read on the forward strand.
TTATGCTATTTGCATAACCTTAAATGGTACCAAACAACATGGCTTCATGTCCCAGAAAACAATTTTTGTAGTAACTGCCATGAGAACTATGATTCACCTTATTTGGTGTCCTGCATTCCTGAAACCTGTGTAATACCTCACACAATATTATATGACAAAACTTCTCATATTGTTTCTAGCTGCTGTAAGTGAAGACAGTTCTCAAGCCTTAAAAAAGCCAAGAATCATTATTGTTCACATTTATAAACTTCAGTGGAGAAAATAAGTTGAAATACCTGAAAGAAGCATAATCTATAATTTGTAAGTTATATTGTTTCTGTTGTAGCTAAAGGTAAAGCAGTGGATGCCTCTCAGGAAATGTTTGCGCTGGGCTTATCTAACATCTTGGGCTCATTTGTGCGGTCTTTCCCAACTGCCGGATCATTCTCTCGCACAGCTGTGAACAATGCATCAGGTGTCAAAACTCCTCTTGGTGGTCTCATGACTGGTAAGGAAATGCAGGACATGTCTTTCCTTTTATACGTACATTAGTAATTAGATGAAACTGAAAAGTGTGAATCCTATACTCAGAAAATCTGTTACAGAAGGATAATTCATACAAAATGATTTATTATAACTAATATCTCAGAAGAAAACTTCATATGTACATGTGCCATATTACCATAATTTACAACAAACCCCAAACTATATGAGGAACCCCTATCAGCTTGTATATTCCTGGCCGCCCTTCATATCTTGAGAACATGCTATGCTGTGGTGAAGACTCTTGTACCGAATTGCAAATTTTAATGAAATGAGAAATTAAGAAATTCCTAGCATTGATTACTAATGTTAATTCACTACCATATGAAATGCTATAGTCAGACCTCAAAACCACAGGTAAATCAAATATGAGCAGAATTGTAACCAAAGTAACAATGATTGTGTTTTAGGTGTAATGGTGTTGATGGCACTGGGTCTTCTGACATCCACATTTGCCTACATTCCCAAAGCAACACTTGCGGGCGTTATCATCAGTGCTGTTGTCTTCATGGTGGAGTACGAAATGATCCCATTACTTTGGCGGACAAAAAGTGTGTTAGTGTATATTATATAATAAACAACAGAAATGAGCCTGCCTAGATAAAACCGATTCATTTTAAAGCTTATTGTCACGTATATGCGGGTTTGGATCGGTGACTTGGTTTATTGACTACTTACACTCACAACTCATAACTGTAATTATAACAGCCTCACTGGTTTACATGCTCTAAAGATCCCTGCAACTGCAGTACACATAAAGTCTTCTATGTCTTAACTAGTTATTTCCTGTTAATGGCTTCTGACAACTCTGCGTACGTCCTTGCTGGCTGATGAATATCCCACAACACAACTAAGCTCTAAACTTTGTCCCGCTTAGAACCCCTCGATACAGACTGTGAAGAAGACACTGCTCCTTACTGTTGTATCCATTGGGTAGCTAGCTGCTGTATAGTAACAGCTGTTGTCTCATTTGTTTCATGGTCATTGCCTAGCAACAGGTCTATACGCCTCATTGACCCCTCCTTAAGGCTACTTGTCTCAGAGAGCCTACAGGTGTACAGCCATTTCTTCTTTTCCAAGGGATGTGCTTGTGATGTCTGTGCCTTCGTTCCCTGTGGTTCACTTCTCACAGTGATTACTCTCCAACTGCTCCCGCTTCTCCCTCCTTAAGGCCACTCGTCCTGAGTGGCTCACTGATAAAGTGTTAGTTGGTCCAGGTGTATTCTCATCATTCGTCTTTTTCAGTCAGTGTGGACAAATTTTCTGAGTGGCTGGTGCTCCTACATCTCTGGCTCTTACTCCATGTGCAGTCTCTTCTTTCATTTCAGAGGGCACTGACTCCTCCACATTGTCCTGACACTCATGTTCCACTGTCTAATGGAAGTCCCATATATTTGCTTCACGACCTTCAGCTCCACAGTCTGCTTGAAGATCTTGTTGAGTGTTCTGCTCGCAAGATGTAATCGCTATTTTAGGCCTAGGTTCCTTATGCCGTTGTTGCATTCCAGTTGCCCCTGATGGCTCTTGCCCGTCCATTTGAGTTTCCACTTACAACATTGTCCCTGGTCCAATTTTGCTGTTATCTCTTTTTGACCGTTGGTTCTTTATGACAGCATCCCGTATGCCTTGCAGGAGCATCATGGCAGGTCGTCCATCTGCATGTGGTGGCCAACTTCTTCTAGGACCCACCAGGGCCCTGGGTTTGTTTCTTCTTCTGTCAGTGGTGCCCTGTGGGTAGATGCCAGTCCAAATATCAGTCCTCCAGTTCTCCAATAGTCTACTGCAGCTTCTTCATTAGAGACTTCCTAATGCTCCCGCTTAGTTTCCTCTGGATTTTCCTTCAAATTCTTGACCTCCATCTTTTCTAGGCAGGCCTGTTGGATGGCTTCTGTATCAGCCATGATGGCTTGCAGACATTCCATCATTTGTTCCATTTTGTAGGCCGACGATACAGCTACACAGTGTAATCCTGGATCCAAATAATTTGATGGATTCAATCCTTTCCAATTGAGCCACTTCTGACACCAGTTGCCACATGTATGAGTGACTATAGATGGGATTTGGATTGGTAATTGGTTTTACTGAATATTTCCAGATCATAACTACAGGCAACTATAATGCTAATATTAATTCATGCTCCCAGCAGTTCACTATAGCACATACTAAGTCTTCTCATCCTGCTGTGTCTTCACCAGTCATTGCCTGATAACGGCTTTCAACAGCAGACTTTCCCCTAACTCTGAGTTCCCAAACAATTCCTGTGCCTCAGCTACCAGGTTTGAACAGCAACAGCTCACAAGGGATGAACTGCAGTTCTATAACTAATTCACCAACCAGCTCTTCAAGTCCCTGCACTACAATGCACAAACAAAATTGTACAGGCAACAAGCAGAAGTCATACAAAATCATGAGAATGAACATGTTCACAGCATAGGATAAGGCAAAGCCAGGCATAAGAAATATAAGAGGCCTAAACTTGGTGGCGGTCAAGCTTACAACCATTCAAGTGACTAAGCTGCCATTGCCGCATAAGATAAGTAAGCTAGACATGATCTACTTTGCAAAGCCAGGACTGACAGAGGACTTGTATATAGTGTACAAGGAAGAATTTTCAATAACATGCTATTTGTGCGATACATCCTTGTAGTGCACTAACCTCCACTAATTTTCCTGCTTATATCATCTCCGCACGGACGTCACAGAAAACGCCGTTCCTCTGTTGATGTTCAATTGTTGCTTGGTGGACCGCACAGAAAACACCTTTCCTCTGTTGCTGTTCATTGGTGCATGTTAGGAATCTGTTGCCTAGCAGCAGGTGTTGTTTACAGAGTCATTACTTAGCAACAGGTTTACATGCTGCATTATATTTTAAAGTTAAATTAAATGCTATGCATGCTCTTATAGTTCAGAACTTTAAGCATAATTCTGACATATAGACTCATTATGTTAAATTCATTTCAGACCTTTCACTGTTTGATATTCCCTATATATTCTTATAGGGATCGTTGCTTTTGCAATGCAGATATTTTTATGGGTTCTAGTTTTCTTTGTTTCTTTTTAAATTTGTTTTTCCTTGTTTGGTTTCTCTTATATCTCCCTGTCACCCTCTCTCCCTCTCTTACTCTTCTTTCTGTCTTCATTTATTCAGCAGTACTCGTATATGGGTTTGACAGGTCATTTAGCAGTAGTGACTCATTATATTCAACTGAATTCTTCTGGTATAGACAAGTTCTTTTGGATATAAATATGGATTTCTTTTGGCTTATTTTGGACTTCAGTTCTGGATGTTTTGGCTGTATTAACCCATACTGCTGCTTTGGTAAGCTGATAGCTGAAACTCTCATAGTAATCAAGTTTAATGATTCTGTATTTCAGCATCCCGTAGCGTCCATTGTTTATCTTCTGTCAAAATTGCAACACTTACATTCTACACTTCAACACTACATGTTTATGTTACAGATATTTTACTAAAACTGTGTTAAAAACTGCTACACTGTTTTAATTCATGTTAAAATCACTCGCTGTACTCTTCGTAAGTAAAACGAGATAAAATCCTTTAAAATTTCTGTTGCATATTATTTCACCTCACCCGGGGTGTCGTCATTTTCGTAAATATATCAAGGTACTTAAGAAGACTACAGTGTGTGATTTTAACACAAATTAAAACAGTGTAGCAGTTTTTAACACAGTTTTAGTAAAATATCTGTAACATAAAAACGCCTGAAGATAGCCGTTTGAGGCAGAAACATGTAGTGTTGAAGTGTAGAATGTAAGAGTGTTGCAGTTTTGATGGAAGATAAACAATGGACGCTAATCAAGTTTAATATCTATGACTTACATAAGGGACAGGAGAGTAATGTATCATTATTATGAGTTTAAAAATAGCTCTCAGATTCAGAATGTGTAATGGAAGGAAGGTACTTCAGGACAGACCCACATACATACTGTGGTCATGAACAAAAAAGTGTGTATATGCTTAGAATAATAAATTTATTACATTATCAGATCAGGTTTGATGCAATAACTTATTAACAACAGGAATACGAAGGGGGACCCAAAAATAACCGGAAACGACCTGTTGCGCACGCATGCTTTGTAGTTACGAGTTGTGCTGCTAGGTGGTGTTAGCTGGGGGTCTCCCGCGACTGTTAGTGAGCTGGCGTCAGTCTGAGTTAAGTGGTTTGTCTGTGGTGCTCTGTTGTGTGCGTTCCTGTTTCAACCCTTTGGCGATTAGTGAGATGGCCGACCAGAAGGAACAAAGAGTGTGCGTGAAATTTTGCTTTCTGTTAGGGAAAACTGCACTTCACTCTTCAAGTCGCGGCAAACATTCACGCGGTTTTCTCTTTGGTCATCTCCGAGCAAGCGAGGAACAAATTTTGCAGACACCCGTCTCATGTGCAAACCTTCGGTTAAAATTCGCTGGACCGTGCTCCATGAGATGTTCGTTTCCTCAGAAAGTTGGTCAATGGTCTTTCGACGATCTTCATCAATTTCACGCACACTCTTTGTTCCTTCTGGTCGGCCATCTCACTAATCGCCAAAGGGTTGAAACAGGAACGCACACAACAGAGCACCACAGACAAACCACTTAACTCAGACTGACGCCAGCTCACTAACTGTCGCGGGAGACCCCCAGCTAACACCACCTAGCAGCACAACTCGTAACTACAAAGCATGCGCGCGCAACAGGTCGTTTCCGGTTATTTTTGGGTCCCCCCTCGTATATACCTGATATCCACAAGCCAAATATCCAATACACTTGCTTGATGATTGATGACAGAATGGATTAAGATTGTCAATCCCTGTAGAGGAAGATGAAGAGGAGGAGGAGGATCATCTAATACACTTTGACATGGACTCCATTTTTAAGTACAAAATGTCAAATGCATAGCCTAAACCCCGCCTAATAACACTAGTAATTGCAATACTTATTTGGGTGTTCATTCAGAGGTTGTGTAAACCATGTCTAGGAACAAGTCCAGTTGTGTTGATCAGGTAAATGAAGTGGCCAAGGTGTCAACCTGTCTTGTCCAATTAAACGCTTTGGTAAATTGTGATTCAGGAAGGCCTGACATCTAAACTCGAATGTGGTGGTTTAATGTACTATCTGTAAGGTGACCAAGAAAACCATCTGAGTTTCTCTATGAAGTGCTATGCTGTGAATAATGCCAGTATTCTGCATTTGGGTTCTGTATGTATTTTACATGGGTGGTTCAACCTGTGGAAACTTGTATATAATAAATTTGAAAACAGCTTCTATTTATTTAGGGCAAACTGTAATTTTGATACTTTGCTCATTTGTTTCATGGTGCTCAAATTTGTTCTGAGGAAGATGCTCACTGGTATGTGCAAACATATATAAACATTGAACATTGTTTCAGAGGCAGACCTTATTCCGATGTTAGTTACATTTGTGGCATGCTTGGGACTTGGACTTGACTATGGTATGCTTATTGGTATTGGTGTCAATCTGGTGTTCATACTGTACAGTTCAGCCCGCCCAAAGGTCCAGGTCCGCAATCTTACTGTAAGCATATTGTTTGTAAAATATAAATTGTGTACTTCGATGTGGGGGAGGGGGGAATGGTCTTTTTTTTTTTTTTTTTTTTTTTTTTTTTTTTTTTGGGGGGGGGTCTAACTCTCTTTTTCTTG
>NW_019718275.1:536783-543896 GCF_002891405.2 Cryptotermes secundus
ACCAGTCCCAGATGCTAGGTGAGGGTGATTGTGGAGTAAGTGGTGGAATGAAGATTGGCAGGGGAAACCGAAGTACTCGGAGAAAACCTGCCCCAACGCCACTTTGTCCACCACAAATTCCACTTAACCAGACCAGGGATCGAACCTAGAAGATGAAAGTGTTTTCAAGAATATAAATTTTTTTGGCATTAATAATATATATATATATTTCCTTTTTTAATTTTCGTTTTATTTCCTCTCCTCCCCCAACCTAGGGGAGAGGCAAAAGCCCAGCCTTCACCTTCCCCCATGGATAATTTGGATGAAGTCTGTAATTAACAGAATATTATACATGAGACAGCTCTTTGTACTGTGTGATAAGTTGCTGTGCCACAAGATGTATGACAGGTGGATTTCTGAGCAGCTGTTCAAAATCCATTAAGAACAACAGTTGTAAATTTTTTAGGAGTTACTACAGCATTACAAGAATAAAGATGTCGCCAACACCCAATGTCTCTATAAATTAAATATGGTTACATCATTTATCCCTGAAAGCAAGAAATGAAGCATGCAGTGCAAATACAACTAATTTAAAAGATCACAATTCAAATGTCTGCTGGGAAGACAATATTGAAAATGATTTTGGAATGATATGATCATACAGTGGTCCCTTTCCTTACAGACAAGTGAATATTGCAAGTTGCTCCACACCACGACCCTCAGGACACTTCTGAGCCAAAAGTTTGTGCAGTTGCCCAACAAAAGGTTTCCTGCAGTAGAACAATTCCTGTGTTGTCAGAAAAATGCGAATGTGTTCAGAAGTTGAAAATTGAAACAGCGTCACATCAGCCATACAATATTTATTTCATGCCTTCCGGTTTTCTTATGTTTGTGCCTCTTAAAACTGCATATTGGGGGAACAAGTTCAAGGATGATACATACGTTCAAAATGTGATACATAGTCGGTTACAGTCTTTAAATAAAAATAATTTTATCTCTAATGGACTGTATGAGCGTATCTGTGTTTTTGGAATTAGTATCAATGCATTGAAAAATAGTATTATGTTCATGTTTTTGCATTAAGTTAAGCTGCATCTGTATTTAAAATCACTGTAGTTAATTGATTTAACCCTCATCTGAGAATGCTCAAGAATCAAGTTGTTACTTCATATGTTGTATTTGTGCTGTCAGATTGAAACACAGGAGGTGCTGTTGCTGACCCCACAACAGGGTATTGTGTTCCCTGCAGCAGAGTATATCCGCGATACAGTGTTCAGATACTGCCTTGCCACAGAAAGCAATGTAATAGTTGTTGTTGACGGAGCAAATGTGCATCATATAGATTCTACAGTTGCGAAGGTAAGGACAGTAACATGACATCTTTATCATTAAGAGAGTTCTTTGCAATCTTAATTCCAATTAGTTATAAATTCTTAAATTATGGAATAGGCAAGCATCTTATTAACAATTATATCACATAATTATGTTAAAGAACTAACTGTGCATGGCATTTCAGTAATGTAAGGCTGGGGCCACACGATCGTCATGACGTCCGTTGTAAAAATAAATGAGAGAGGCGAAGGCTCTGCTTTCTTCTGGCTCCATTGCAGACAAGAAACTAAGCACCGCATTCTGCGACTGTGTGGTGTCCTCAGCAACGTCCGTCATGAAGTACATTCATTGCAATGGATGTACTTCATGCGCTCGTGTGGCCCCAGCCTAAGACGTACAGATTTGTGTGGAGTGTCCCATTGCAGTATGTCAACCAAGAATCTCAGATTTTAAGTTCTTAATTTGTCATTATCAGATTCTGGCAATTTTTGATGATGGACTGACAATTTAATCATCACGAGTTTATTATGCAGTTGGCTCATATTTATACTTTCTTACTGAAACTATAATTTGATATACACACATTTTATTGCTGTCTTCAGATCATTTTGAAAATGTGTATAAATATCACATTTGAAGCTGCTAAATGTTATATGCTCACCTTCTAAAATAGCGACCACATGACTTGCTGTGCTTTTGTTTACTTCCATTCTCCTGCTGACAGCAATTCCATTGTTTTGCCATGTTAAGCCATATACAGATATGGAGAGATTATATGTTAAGTTATTTCTTTGTGACAGAACATGACATTACTTGTGGAGGACCTGAATATCAGGAAGCAGAAGATTGTATTCTGGAACTGGAAGCATAGTGCAGAAGTCGTGTGTCGGGGTATAGATGCTGAAATATCAAAATACTTCAGTCATGAAGACAATCTGGAGTGTTTGCTGCAAGGTGAGAGATAGTGGAAGATGGTAATAGACTGTTTGTAGCAAGTATCATGTTTTTAGACATTATCCATCATCTTATCTATATTTTAAAACCGTCCTGTTTATTTTTCAAAATACAATGTTTTGGAGACTGGATTCTGTCTCCATCTTCCATTCTGTCTCCTCCAGAGATGGAGATAGGGACTAGCTCTATCTATTGGGCCCAACTGAGTAGGTTTCACCTGAGAATGGAGACAGAATCCAGTCTCCGCAACATCGTGTTTTGAAAAATAAACAGGACGTTTTTTAAATATGGACAAGATGATGGATAATGTCCAAAAACATGACACTTATAGCAATGTACCATCGTCACAAACTTTTAGTTCTTAATTGACTGTAGGTTGAATTTTGGTGTATGGATCATGAGGAATGTTCTTATTTGACCCTGCTTTTGTTGTATGTTAGTGTCTGGTTGCTTATAAATTTTTCAGGTTGTGTGTATAATTTCTTCCAGTAACAGTGTTATTAAGATAAGTTTTAATTGTGCCATTATCTGTCTGTCCTCAGAAATGAATACTGAAAATGACTGCAATGGCACAGTGGACAGCACAAATGGAACACACAACACATCCCTAAACACTGAACCAAATGTATGATACAGCACAAGACCTTATTGAGATGTGTGATATAGACTGAAGCTCTTCAGAAATCAGGGTAAAATTAAAGGGAAGGTTCCTACCACCTTTGTGACAGTTTGCAGTTTATTTTAAAATCATTTTTATATTGCATTTCTTGTGTGCTTTGTAAATTCCATTCCATTGTAAATTCATTCCATCAAATTCTCCACAAATAAGAATATCTAACTAATTCTAAATTGTAATCAGCAGTAAAATTGTAACTATTGTAATTTTAATCTACTTANGTTTGTAAATTGTGAATGCAGTGGAATCCCCATTGTACCCTTTAAAGCACAGTGGTAACCACCTACTTTAACATTCAGAAACTCTGCATTTTGCCCATACTGTGTGTATATGTATGCATATATGTTTCCTGTTATTCTCACAATAAACAGTAATTGTTTTCCAGAACAGCATTATCTGATTGGTCTCTGTAATGGAGATACAATGTGTTTAGTNGTCAATCAATCAATCAATTGTGAATGCAGTGGAATCCCCATTGTACCCTTTAAAGCACAGTGGTAACCACCTACTTTAACATTAAAAAACTCTGCATTTTGCCCATACTGTGTGTATATGTATGCGTATGTGTTTCCTGTTATTCTCACAATAAACAGTAATTGTTTTCCAGAACAGCATTATCTGATTGGTCTCTGTAATGGAGATACAATGTGTTTAGTTTGAGGTAGGAAGTGAATACTTAAACACTATTTAGATTAATTATATTGTTAAGAGGGTTAATATCCATAACTTTAAGGTTATCCCACATTTAAGACTTCATTTAAATGATCTCAAGTCAATTGTTTTAATGTTAAATGGCTTCTGTATACAGTTTGTTCTCAGTTTCATTTACCCCAAGAAGCTTTAAATGGGGATTTCACTTCAGTTGTTTTTAACTATGATGTACAACATGGTGTAATGATTTGCAGCATTGGTGCTGAGGAATAGTTAAAGAAATTACTTATTTGAGCTGCAAATTCACAGTGCTTTATACAGCATATTATACATGAGAATTATGTTTTTATACAGCCACAAAAGAGATTATTAACAGTAAAATCAAATATATTTGATGATCATCATTGAAGTGCAATATTTCAACTGTGAGCTTGGAAAGGATATGCCTTTATAAGCCCTAGCTTGTTCCTTATACATTTATGTAGAATAATTTTATGTGGTCATTCTGTACAAGTTTTATTGGTGCATTTAGTGAGTCATTTTTAATGCTGTTTCATTTCACAGAATTCCATATTGAAGCATTTAGGAAGAGAGTAGCAAATTTTCTTATTCCTTTTCAAGTGGTAATCCAAGTTTAAGCTGCAATGAGAGCGAGAGAGAGAGAAAAGAAGGCATATTTGAGAAAAAGTCCCATAGCAGAGATTTAGTTCTGAAAATGAAATTGCCAGGGTGGTCCCACATGCAGTCCAAGATTGCAATGAATGGTTATAATATGAAGCTATTCATATTATTGATGATAGCTTTGCACTCTAAAACACTGAACTGAATGAAAAGTACCTATTAAAATGCATATACTTAAAAAATTTGACATTTCCACCTTAGAGACCAATTAAACTAGCTATAAGGACTTTATATTTCACATCAATGTCACTCAGTCACTCAGAACATCAGGGTGCAGCCCTGGACCATTGTGACTCAACCCTTGCCCTTACCATATTGTCTTCAGTTCCTGTTTTGAGAGAGAGAAGTAAGATTGTATTGAAGTATTTAACTGTAAACACAGTTTTAAACATTTTGGGACCGAGAAAGGTCACTGCTGTTGATAAAGTGCACTGTAAACTTACAGCTTTTGGTTCAAATATAAATGATTTATGTTCACATAAAAAAGTAAGATGTGTATATACAACAAGGCTTCTGAGACAATTCACATATCTGACAATAGATGTCAGCAGTATTCACTCACTAGCAGCCTTGAAGTACATTCACTCACTATTGTTATAGGTTAGTATATATGTTTAAAATGTGTACTTTTTAAGTCATTCAGCAACTGAAAGAAGATATCCTAATAATATATAATTGATAGACACTCCACATCTTTGTAATGGTATATGATAATCTGTGGATGGAAGTCTTGTTTTGGCAACTTGTATCTGGCCAACAAATTGTCTATTTGGTATCACTGAAATAGTCTGTTTGTTGCTGCATATTAAAGCAATCTATGTTCACATTACAGTTTTTGGATTTGTATTCCTGATTACAGTTGTACTTGTTATATTGATATCACTGAAAAAGTTTGTTACTGCATATTAAAGCAATTTATGTTCACATTACAGTTTTTGGATTTGTATTCCTGATTACAGTTGTACTTGTTATATTGATATCACTGAAAAAGTTTGTTACTGCATATTAAAGCAATTTATGTTCACATTACAGTTTTTGGATTTGTATTCCTGATTACAGTTGTACTTGTTATATTGATATCACTGAAAAAGTTTGTTACTGCATATTAAAGCAATTTATGTTCACATTACAGTTTTTGGATTTGTATTCCTGATTACAGTTGTACTTGTTATATTGATATCACTGAAAAAGTTTGTTACTGCATATTAAAGCAATTTATGTTCACATTACAGTTTTTGGATTTGTATTCCTGATTACAGTTGTACTTGTTATATTGATATCACTGAAAAAGTTTGTTACTGCATATTAAAGCAATTTATGTTCACATTACAGTTTTTGGATTTGTATTCCTGATTACAGTTGTACTTGTTATATTGATATCACTGAAAAAGTTTGTTACTGCATATTAAAGCAATTTATGTTCACATTACAGTTTTTAGATTTTTATTCCTGATTACAGTTGTGCTTGTTATGTTGGTATCACTGATGCTCTGTTAACCTGGCACCACAGATTTGTTGAGTGCTGCATATCTCTGCGTGTGTATCCTCTGTGAAGTCTCATCTCTAGCAAAGCCAAAACTGTGACTCCACCATTGTTTGGGGGTCATGTTACTCTGTAGATGCATTCTTCTGACCATTATCATCTCAGGTTCAAGTTAATGGAATTTATCCTATAGTTTTTTTTTCTTTTAACAAATTCAAACCATTCAGACCTGCTGTTGAAAATATTTTATGTAACTTTTACTCTGTTAAATTTCTTGTGGCTGGACATTTTCGATGTGGTGTAAAGTCTAGACCAAGATGAAGCTCAGCAAAGCTGGGTTAATTGGGCCACAGTAGCGCAGAGTTGCTTTAAGGCTTTGGTGTTGAGATTCTTTAAGTAATAGGCTCCATCTAAATTCTGTGTTCAGTCTCCTAAGGGATTTTTTTCAAAACTCCATTCTTTTTGGGGGGGGGGGTTATAAAAAGTAGAAAGAAAACAATTCTGATAGTCTTGTAGCATGAAAATCGTTTTTCTCATTGTGTAAACATTGCCCTGGACCGTCCTGGGTTCGATTCCTGGCGCTACCAGATTTTCTGAGAAGTAGTGGGTCTTGAACGGGGTCCACTCTACCTCGTGAGGATAATTGAGCAGCTATTTCAAGGAAACAGCAGCTCCAGTCTAGAATAAAACTGAGATAACGGCCGTGGGGATCCATTGCGCTGAGCACGTGACACCCTCTATCCGCAAAAGTTGGCACTAACTTCGCCGACAAGTGGCAGTTGCTCTACAGGCCATGGAGTTTGTTTTCTGGTTTTTTTTTATTAAATATTGCCCTGTTCATCATCAGTTCCTTTTAATTAACTTCACTTTTTCTGTCCACACATACGTAATGTTCATGACACTATGGTGTTCAGTGCATGTGACAAAACAAATCGTTTAACAGAGGATATGTATGATTCTCAACTGATTCGATGGAAGAGAATCCTTCTTGGTAAGCTCACATAGTCAACAAATCTGCCTCTTGTGGAATGCAGAGATTCTTTGCTGTGTTCACAGAAACCTGCCACTAGACCCAATCCTTAGTTCTTCATGTCCTCCATGATTTGATCAACCTAATCTGTTAAATATAATTTATGGAGTTCCTTATAGTGCAGTGTCCTCAGGCTTCCTGATTCTGTCATGCTTCAGCTGCAGAAAGTACTTCCCCTCGATATAACTCATTTGTTTAAACCCTTATTTGAAACTAAAACAAAACTACATTAATATACGTATTTCCAGCCTCACAACTCACGAAGTTATTTTATTTAATGTCTTAATTAAAGTATATCTCATTACTTCATCATCATCATCATCATCA
>NW_019718275.1:544148-547705 GCF_002891405.2 Cryptotermes secundus
TTCAAACCCGGTGGAGGTCGTGGAATTTTTAAGGGCAGAAAAATTCAGGGAACAAGTCCTCTGGGAGGGACTTTAAGCCGTGGGTCCTGTGTTGTAGATTTATGGCACGTAAAACATCCTCATGTCTCTAGGAGACCTCTGAGCAAAATTAGGCAAATTTCCCGCCCAATTAGTTTCCAATGCCTCTGGTAGATGGGGGAGGTATCATGTACCGAGGGCCGACCTCGTTGGCTGAACGGGGCTGATAGCAGGCACCAGTACCGGTAGGGTATGGCGACTGGTAGAATATCAAAGGGGGACGTACAATAGACTATTAGTCGTGGTGCATGGGGAAACCCATCCCTCCAATAATAATAATAGATGAAGCTGCGTGTTAGTATGTGGGGTTTCCCACACAGATATCTTGCTTCACTTATTTTTCAAGTTCGTACCTGTTAGACAGACGAAGCTGCGTGTTAGTATGTGGGGGTTGCCACACAGGTATCTTGCTTCACTTATTTTTCAAGATCATACCCTGATACATCAGTTGACATTCAACGGAGTAGACTGGCATCTTCACAAGATGGGCTAAGTTTCATGCAGTTAATTAATTAGATTTCTTTTTAATATAAAACTTGCCTCACATACACATAACAGCATTGTAACAGGTTTTTGAACTATGGCACCTGTGACAATATAATTTGTCCATTATTGTGCGTATATTTTAAACGTGTCTTTCCACTCGAGTTTATCCTATTCATTTGTAACTGTGTTCATATAACAGAAAGACATTATTCAATATGGAATCCAATAATGTTACGACAGACACTCTTTAACTGCTAGAATGGCCAACACCTCTGAAGCTTCATTATCATATTTCCAAGAGTCCGTAAGTGGATGTCACCATGAGCCAAAAGAATCTAATACACACTCCCTTAGGCCGTACCAAAGAGCCTGTCAAAATCCATGACCTTGTGTAAAATTTCCTAACGTACTAAATTTCTACGGTCAATGACTGTTAGTCACCTGCCCAACCTAGGAATTGGAGAATCACCCACTGTCGACCATTCGTTTTTCGTTATTCAGTATATTCACATAATCCTTCATATCTGTAGCCTGGCCTTCTCGATCCTCAGCCTGAGAGTGAAATTCTTCAACTAAAGACATTGCGCCAAAATTAGGTTTACACCACTATCGTGACGTCACGGAACCTTCAAAGAATCTGCAGAGCTTAGAGCGGTGACGCAAGAGGTATTCATAGATGCCCGCCTTTAAACCACAACCAATACGCTAATTCACTGTAATGTCCTCGCTAGTAAAGGCCGTCACCAGGCGATTACAACACCGAACTATATAGACGCCATTGAACAAAGACACAATAAAACTTCCCGACAAACGTGTCATCATCGTCGCTAAAAACAAGCAGAATATAAACGTATACATCAGAAAACACGCATTACAGAAAGTCAAACAGTCTGTGAACAGCACGAGAGAAAAATACAGAAGGACATATTAGCAAGGCACTTCTCCGCCTCAATTAGCAACTACGTGGGGCAAACATTTTGCTGCAGAAGTTTCTCAAGCACCTAAGTAGACACAAACAGAAATTATATAAAGATATTGGAAACCTACAAATAACCGATATGCTACTGAACTTAAAAGGCAACTCGTTGAAAATTACATTTCAACTTAAATTCACCGAATTACAAGACACAACCACTGGGGTTCTATTAGAGGGTCGGAAGGCAGAAAGGTGGGTCTAGTAAATAAATTATTCGAAATCCAGAAAATTATTAAACTGGAGAGTGTCATATTATTAAAACTAATTCCTCCGAATAGAGTTCTGCTTAAGAAGGTAACAGTCGTAAAACTGCGCACGAAATTCCGCAACTTTTATGGAACTGGAAGGTTCATTAACGCGGTCATAAAACTTGCCGCTAGACACTACCCTGATCCAGTTAAATCCAGTACACACGCACTATACCTTTAAGGTTCCATCTATGCCTATGTCTCTAAACTGGTCTCATTCCGTTAGGCTTCCCGAGTTTAATTTTGGACACATACCTCATCTTCCCCATTTGTGCTACAGATCCTGCCACCTCATCTTCCTCAAAAGAATCACTCTAATAGCATGTGATTAAACGTGCAAGCGATGAATGCATTTCATACTGGGCTGCATGTTTCGGCATCAGTGCGCCATCTTATGGCTCCAAAATAAAAAAAAATGCAGACAGCTTAAATGCGTTTCCTGGATTACACTTCCTGTGTCAACTTTTAAGGACATAAATCCCTTTATATACGTAAAAAAATAAGTAACGTAAAGTGTGTTCCGCTCCAGTTGCAAGAAGTTGGCAGGAGCGCCTATGGAGGCGCCATTTGACGGCTTAAATGTACCCTGACTGCAGAGTCTGATAACGAACGGCGTGCAGCACGTCATAGTCAGAATTTATTGCAGGAAATACATTCTTGACGTTGTAGTGTGAACGGCGCCTGTTGGCTACAGTCTTATAATATACTATGTGGCATGCTGGAATAGAGACTTCGGACTTGTAACATGAGCTTACTGTTGCAACTTGACGAAGAATACCAGTCTGTGATTATAACGTGAGGACCATCACCATTAAATTCTCACATGGTTATAGAAGGTGGGTATAGGAGTTCGAACCCCAAGCGTCCGCGAGCAGGAGAAGGAAAACGAAAACTGGAAGTATCCCGAATTGCCTGGGGGCAAATAATGGAGATTATGACAGCGAACAGAGGCACGCACGGCGTGCTACGAAAATTGAACGTCATGACAGGTGAGACTGTTCCCTTTGATCCAGCTGCTGCTGAGCGGAGGCGTACACGTGAGTGAGAGCGCAACAAGATGTTCAGACAAACAGAAAAAGGAACTGCCAAATCACCAATTTGCCAGCGGCCTTAGGCACGCGTATTTGCGCGTGGGCTTTGATGTACATCCGTAAAACGCTCCAAGGTGTCTGTTTTTCAGTACACATCATTTCTTCGAAAGGAGCATGAGCACCTAATACTAACCATCTTCAACGCCATCAGCGGACGAATTGGATGCATTGTGTATATACTGTACTAGACTGCCTCTGTTCCTGGCTACAGATCCAGAGGTCCGGGTTCTATTCCCGGGGCTACCAGATTTTCTGAGAAGTAGTGGGTCTGGAACGGGATCCACCTAGCCTCGTGAGGATAATTCAGGAGCTATTTGAATGGAAAAGTAACGGCTCCGGTCCAGAAAACCGAGATTAACGGCCGTGGGGATCCGTTGCGCTGACTATGAGACACCCTCTATCCGCAAAAGTTGGCACTAACTTCGTCGACAAGCGGCGGTCTCTCGGTCAGTATAGTTCGTTTGCGGACTAAAAGCCACGGAGTTTAGTTTTAGTGTGTATGCATATTTATTGTCTGTCTATCCATCCAATCTGCAAGAACTACTAGTAACAATTATGAAAAAACGTAGACTGACAGGAATGCAGGAAACAATCACGAAAATTCTTCATATGTAACGTGTTAACTACCGAAGTCTAACAGAAATGGAGGACAATACTTCTTGCTAAAGAAAGATATTA
>NW_019718275.1:547739-577994 GCF_002891405.2 Cryptotermes secundus
AACATTTGGGGGGGTTCTCATTGCGGTATCAATATTGTGGGATGTTAGGCCGTGTAGACTGGAAGACAAGCGCCGGAACCGCGGGGGAGCCGGCTACCTCCATGTTCAGGGTAGAACAGTGAATGAAGACAGAGGTAACGGATTCATCCGAAACGCTGGTACATATCTTCCAACTTACATGGCGTTATGTAAAAAAGACTGTAATTTTGAAATTGATGCTATTAATTCGTGGTCACTTCCATAATGCATAAATATGATTATAAAACGCCTCACAGGCCCACTGAAAGCTCACTAAGAAATCCATGGCATCGGAAATACAGTCCTATTTAAGGAACATTGTAGAAGATCGCCATTTATTCTATATATAATTATGGTTCTTCTATTGAAGGTTACAAATATGAATGCATGAAAACTAATAGTTAAAAATTAACAACTCAAATGTTCCTTTCAATATTACGTTCGATATTTTATTATGTTTGGCAGCAACAAACCGTACGTTCAATTAACAGCATATCAAAAGCGTGTCACTGCTAGAGTCCAGAACTGACAAAAATTGAGATAGAAATGAGTGTAAGCATCTGTAATATTTAACTAACAAATTAACTCCACGGAGCTGAGTTTTTCAAGGGAAGCTGCCAGTTGTTCACCTACTCAAGAATTTCTCAGCATTTTATGGAGACCGATGGTTCATTATCATGTTCACAAGAGCCCTCTTCCCTATTTGAGTCAGATATATCCAGTCCATACCAACCTATTTCTCTAAGATCCATTTTAATATTTTTCTGTTACATGTTTTCATCTTTCTAGTGGTCTCTTTCCTCCTGGCTTTCCCACAGAAATCCTATATGCATTCCTCGCTGTCTGCAATACTTATCTAGACTACGCAGCGTTGATTGATACTATGACAGAAGATTTAGCATGGATTTTGGAGCAAGCGGTCGTGACATAAGAGTAATCGAGGAACTATTCCAGCATTTGTCTGGGAGGACTAATGAAAAGCACTGAAATCCTCAGTCAGGATAACTGGCATTCCTGAAGACATTCAAAGCGAACACTTCGGAACACGAGACAAGAAAGTTACCGCTACGTCAGTATGTTCGGTCACAACGACATCAAGTTTATTATAGCAGTGCATCATGGGTTAAAGTTAATGGTTATTTACAAGCAATCAGATGTTAATTAAAATTTCCATAAATTTATTTACAACTTTTGTTATGTTTGATGTATACACAACTATTTTACATTTGTATTGAATGTGGGTTTCTGTAATTGGATTTTAATGAGTGGTGCAATCCTATATAAGGGCAGAAAAATTAAAATAATCTCAGTTTAGATGTTTCTGAAGTTCAGACGTTTAATGAACACGTTATATTTTGTGAAGGCAAGGCGGATCGATCATAACTACCACTATTTAGGAATTTGTAAGTTTTTAATACTTGGTAACAAATTGCATTAAAAGACGCTATGAAATTAAAAAAAAAAGTAATATAATTGTGCAGATACAGTGTGACATTTCAAAGAAAATATGGACTAATAAGTCTTTTCTCACGTGAGCCCAAACATACGCTGGTGTACTTATATGTATATATTTACAGTACAGTGACTAGTTATTTGTGCCAGTTTCTCCCATGTTTTTTTTTTGCGTAGTTGGAATTTTTACCAATAGATATCTTTAGTTACATTAGCAAAAATTAAAATACATATTTTTTGCTCGTGATTGAATACTTTGATTATTTTTTGTGATAGTTCGAGCCCTGGCCATTTTGGACCATTAGAACAAATATGCATCGTCTTCACATTTGCATCTACTGGCATGAAAGTTCAGAAAATCACAGATAAAAATTTGTTCTGTATAAATGCCAACTTACAAGGTTACACACCTGTGGAGATTGGTCTGAAGGTTTGTTATGAGGGTATTATTTTTTCTGGACGAAGTGCAACATGTGTAAGCGATATAAGTGATACCTTCAACGGATCCTTTCTTTCTTATAAAGTGAATAGACCACCCGTACGTTCAAAGAGCCCACATACTCCAAATCTGAAGTGACATGGCATCTAATGGTGTCTTCACACATTAAAAGAGGAACATTAATCATGAGACTGGATTTGAGGTTCTCACAGCAGTGACTGTCAAGATGTAAAGCCGTGTACTTTAGTAGAAGTTCACCGACGTTACAAAAGAACGTCTGCTTGCCACCTACTTCTTGTTGATTTCTCGCTTCTCTCATTCTTGGACCTTGAAGATGGACGCAATTTGTCTGTCCGAAAAGTCAGTGAACTTCTATCAGACTACAATGCATTAAAAGTTCATCATCTGTGCAGTTTTCTTTTCCTTAATGATGAATATCGATTTTTGCGGGAATTTTAAATTAAGGGCCCACTGTATATCTCCAGGACAAGTAAAGGCAAAATTATCCCTGGGCTTAATTAATTAAGTATTGTGCCGCGAAGACATGTAGAAGTAAAGGTATAGCTTCAACATTACTCACCTTGGTACTAGTTATAGTTCAGTGGCCAGCATCACGCTCCGGCCGCTTTACCGCCGGAGAAACATCCCCCTGTACCCATTACATAGGAGTCTTGGCTGGTTTCAGAGCCGGTCTGGCCGTTGCGGAGAAGAGAAAACTCTCTTGCACCTGCCGGTAATCGAACTCCTCTGTTGTCCAGTCCATAGCCTGGTCGTTACACCGACTGAGCTATCCTGATTCGATGTCTACAGGGCATAAAACGTATTCGAATATGGCCATTTTATTTAAAAGCTGCACCTGTTTGGCGCCACAACTATGCGAATAAGTGATCTGGTTAAGTTTTGCAGTCGGAATACAGGGTTTTCATGGCTGTCAATATGAACAGGTTCTTCAGGTTTTGCGGTATCCATAAGTGTTAGGAAGAGTGAGGAGTGTGGGGGGACGAATGGAAGGTGAATAACATCAGAGAGCGGGAGACTTGAATAGAGGTTGTTTACATGCTTGTAGGACATCGAATAATGCAAATTACAAGGACCATTGTTTCACCGATAAACTTTTGATGCAAATGTTCATTTTATAAAATTAGTGGCATTGTTGGAAGGAAGAGGTCAATTGAAAAAAATCCAATGACCTCATCAGGACTTGAACCTGCGACCTTCCGGCTTGTAGCATAGTACCTCAACCAACTATGCTACTATGTGCCCACTATAAAGCAGTGTAGTCCCAATTCAACAGACGTTTCAGAGGAACATAGCGCCTACATCTTCAGGGTCAAAGAATGAGCCAAGTAAGAAATCAGCTTAACTCTGCTTGCCACCTGCTTAATTTCTTGCTTGGCTTATTCTTCGAATCTGAGGATGGAGGCTATATGCTCCTCTGAAAAGTCGGTTGACTTTCAACAGATTACATGGCGTTATATCCCAGAAGATACTAATCTTCATCAATATATTTTGGATAAAACAAATATTGCCTATTATTCTGGGGTCTAAAACTAAGCTGTAAATTTATTTTGTGGTCAAGAGATTTTGATATTGACCATTACGGTAAGGAGGACATGTAGACACCATCACCATACAAAGGGCTAAGTTATATATAAATATATATATGTTATATATAAAATATTCTGATCGTTCATAACAGTAAATGAATTATACAATTTTTTTTTATACCTGCTTATTAGTTAGTTGGCAAAATTCAGTCTTATGAGACAACCATTTTCAAGTATTATGAATTCACAGTGTTCCATAATCAATGTATACTCATTTCTGTTTAGCAGGACAGGATCCAGAGCCAGCCTGCTCTTCCAAAGCTGCAGATACTGTGACATCTTGCACTGTAAGAGAAGTGTCTGAAATGTGTACGAAAGACCTCGTGCACAGGCGATTTCCAATCACCACATGGCTCCCACAGTATAATTTCTCTACTTTTGTTCAAGACATGTTGGCAGGCTTGACTGTTGCACTGACCTTAATTCCACAGTCAATTGCATATGCTGAAATTGCAGGTCTGCAGCCACAGGTATGCATATAACTGCTTATGTATTCTATTTAATAAAAGCATTTCAGAAATAAATCTCCACAGAACAATTTAAAGGTTTCCTGGTTTGTCATTTTGTCCTTGATTTATAATTCCATTAGCACAATTCACTTGTAACAATGGAAATATTACATATAGTTAGTTTTCTGCTTTTGAGGATTTCCAGTTTAAGCAGTTTTTGTGTGTCCTAAAAAGCAATATGAAGATCATGCAAAACTTACAGTTAGTTCCCTATTTACTGCCAGTAATCAAAGAAATGTTTTAACTAGATATTCTGAAATTAACTCTGTGAGAGATTAGAAAGGTACTTCCAATTTTTGTGTGTTTAAAATTACAAGTATAAAAAATATATTTTTTTCATTCTGCTTAAAATCTTATAAAAAGTTAGAGTTATTCCTGTACTTAACTAATTAAGCACCACATCATGAAAATGTATGGGGGAGTGGGTATATAAATCCACACATTCTTGACCTTGGCACTAGTTGGAGGTGAGTGGTCAGCTTCACGCCTCGGCTGCTCTTCCCCTGGGGAAAGAGCGCCCATTACCCACTGGATAGTAGGATGGGTGGGCCCCAGAACTAGTCTGGATGACGTGGACAGGAGAAAATCTTGCCCCTACGAACCTCAAGTTCCAACCCCTCGCCCATCCAGTCCACAGCCAATAGCTATACCAACTGTACTATAGGGATGTAAAGTTATGTTATCTGAAAGTTCTCACACTTATAGATATTTATGTAATACATTTTTTGTAAGATTTGAGGCTTTCACGGCGGTGACTATGAAGAAAGCAGTCTTCTCGGTTCTCACGGTCTCTTTGCTTGCAGATTTCTTATATATTTTTTCTTCTACCCTGAAGATGGAGGCGATACGTTCCTCCGAAACGTCGGTTAACACCACATATACACGGTGCAAAATCCCAGAAGACTGCTTTCCTCAATACATATTTTGTATCAAATTTTGCTCAAAAAATAAATAATAATAATAATAATGGTTCATTCTTAGAACTTATTGCTTTCACAAGATATTAAATTCGCAGAATGTGACTTTGCTTTGTTTGATGCAGTAATTTCTATGGCTTTTCCTCGTGTTTGGTCCAATTTCATTTTGAACAAGTTTTCTTCTTGTACTATATTCACATTTGTACAATCCTACTTTCAATCAATCAATAAATTTATTTGTTCCGAGAATCCATATTTGGAAATACAACGTCCAGATATAGAACAAGTCAATTACTACATATTAAAATAACATACATATCATACATTAGTCAACAATACTATGATTTTTTTTTTAATTCGCATAGTGGGGGTTGGATTCCAACTGGGTCCACTCGGCACGGCGGCCACTGATTGGCTTATTGTAGCCTGCCCCTGGTTATTATGATGATGGATAATTTGGTCGACTGAAGATTGCCAGGGGAAACCGAAGTACTCGGAGAAAACCCGACCCAGCGCCACTTTGTCCACCACAAATCCCAATGAACCAGACCCAGGAAGCCAGCGACTAACTGCATGAGTTATGGCACAGCCTACAATACTATGAAACTTAATTACCTACAGATTTCATACACATCAATCATACGATACATCGTCAGAGCCATACTGCCAAAATTATGCAGTGCCTACAGTGAATATAAAAATATACTGGCAAGGTGATAACTGCTTCAATCATATGTGAATATTTACTAGTATTTTATTACAAATGTGCATGCTATTGGATGATAACTGTAATTCTTAGTTGTGACTGTAACTAGGACGATCTCCGCATCCGCATGAGAATGTATTCTCGACAGGATTTATGGAAG
The DNA here is from genome assembly GCF_002891405.2 of Cryptotermes secundus. Taxonomy (NCBI): domain Eukaryota; kingdom Metazoa; phylum Arthropoda; class Insecta; order Blattodea; family Kalotermitidae; genus Cryptotermes; species Cryptotermes secundus. The sequence continues at coordinate 553,548 of NW_019718275.1, forward strand.
GTGAATAAACGAAATGAATGAAAATGGCATAATTACTTGGTGAACCAATCACTTTTAGGTCCTTCTTTAGAAAGTAGTCTAAGAATGTAAAAATCAAGCCAAAACATGTGGAAAATTCTGCATTTGACTGGGATTTGTAACCTGGAGTCTGTTCTAGATACCCAGAATCTTACAATCATAGTAAACTAAAATATGACCATTCTGATATATTGGGTTTCTGGACTTCATCCATCATCGTGGTTTTTAAGATAACAAATAAAAACACGACGTTTCGGAAACTGGATCTGTTTCCGTCCTCAGGTGAAGGAAAAGGGAAACACATATTCTGTTGGGTCCGTTAGAAAGAGCTAGCCTCAGTCACTGGATCAAATAGGTGTTTCCCTTTTCCTTCACCTGAGGACGGAAACAGATCCGGTTTCCGAAACGTCGTGTTTTTATTTGTTATCTTAAAAACCACGATGATGGATGAAGTCCAGAAACCCAATATATCAGAATGGTCATATTTTAGTTTACTATGATTGTAAGATTCTGGNCCATTCTGTAGCAGTGTCCAGATATTAAAGAACTCAAAATGTCAAATATGAAAATCTGAAAAGCAAAGAGCAATGTGCATTTGGACAGAAGACAGTGCAGTGAAATGCATATAAAATAATAAAACTTATTTGCAAAATGTGGCAAAATAAATAAATTATTAAACTTACAAAATGGAATTACTGCTCTGTAATAAGGAATTAATGAAGGGTTGAAATATTTCAACTGTCTTCAGTTCATTAACCCAAAACTTAGGACATAGGCTGGTCCTGTCAATTGTGGGAATATTAGTGTCCGTAAGAATTAGAGTGTGAAACTAGTTATACTAATATATTCATAATTCCTCCATCCCTTCTTATGTAAATGAAATTGATCAATGGTTATGTTGCTTCATTACAGTATGGCCTCTATTCAGCATTTATGAGTTGTTTCGTGTATATTTTTCTGGGCAGCTGCAAGGACATTACCATTGGTCCAACAGCCATGATGGGAATCATGACAAATCCTTTTGTGGTTCAGAATAATAATCCAGATTTTGCAGTTCTACTGTGTTTCCTCGTGGGGTGTGTTATGATTTTGGTGGGATTATTAAGACTTGGTAAGCCTAACAGACTAAACAAAGAATTGTATTTCTTCTGTACTATGTGTACATGGTGTAAAATGTGTAATACAGGTAAAGTTGGCACATTATGAAAGAACCCTATTTGTCACTAGTATTAATAGAGTTTTGAGCCTCATGGTCACTTACAAGAAGTGACGTAAGCTATAGTGTGGATAATAAAAATTACTGAAGTTAACCAATGCAGCTACTGATCAACATGCAGTAAAAAAGTAAAGTTGTCCCTGCGCTTAACTAATTAAACACTATGCCATGAAGGAAATTGGGAGAGTGGGTGTATAGATCCACATTTTCTTGACCTCAGCACTAGTTGGAGGTGAGTGGTCAGCTTCATGCCCCAGCCGTTTTACATCTGGGGAAAATGTCCCTGGTATCTATTGGATAGGAGGCTGGGTGGGCCCCAGAGCTGGTCTGGACAACGGGGAGAAAAGAAAATTCTTGACCTTTCTGGAACTCAAACTCTGACTCCTCAGACATCCAGCCTGTAGTCAGTAACTATACAGATTGGGCTATCCTGGCTCATATGTCGACATGCAGTATATTTTTCAAGTAATTTTTGGACACCTGTTGCAGACTCCTAAGATAATTATGTATTGAAAGGAAAGATGGTAGATTCACATCATTTTTCAATCAACATAATAAATGCAGAGAATTATGAATAATAATTCTGGCCTAGGGTTTATGCAACCTAAATTCATCTATATGCATTTGTTGTTACATTCTTAGTTAAACTGATTTGGCTGTAGCATCATAGGTTTTCTCAGCTTACTTGAAACTCTAGAAATCATATGAAATGTGATTATAGACCCTGCAGAAATTTAAATGTGACTTTCCCATTATATGTTCTGGTGACATGTTCAGGATGCATAAAAACTTCATATTTGAGCTTCTTGTTGATTCACAATTTTTATTTTTCCACCAGTACCAGTGAAGTTATTATGAATTAAAATTATATAAGCATAATGTAGACATTACGTCTCTACTTTTGTTCTGAAAGTGTAGTTTTATTTGGCATGTTGGTTTCTATAACATATACTGCTTAACTAAGAATTTAATATACACTGTTGAAGTATAGGGAACTGGTAAAAAAAATACCACACTACTAATTGAAAAATTAGGCCTACTTACCCAATTCAAAATCCATGCTTTCAGGAGTTTCTCTTGTTCTGTCAGGTTTTCTGGTGGAGTTCATATCATTTCCAGTCACAGCTGGGTTTATATCAGCTGCAGCCATCACTATTGCTTCATCTCAACTCAAGAGCCTCCTGGGAATTAAAGGAGATGGACATAGTTTCCTGGAGTCATGGGAAAATCTGTTTCATCATATACAGGATACCAAGCCTGGTGATGTGACATTGGGCATCTGTACTGTAGTTCTTCTGCTGATTGGACGGGTATAGTATCTGAAGCACTATTAAAGTGATATCTCTGGGCCCAGGCAAAGCTTAAAAGTTTGGGACCCCTTGCATTAACATAACTCACAGCCTCCTTTTATTTTGGGACATTTTAACTTTGTTACTGCAACTGAGATAATTAGTTAACAAAATTAATAACATGTTACGGGTATATTGGTTATCCTTGAAAATGGAAAGGAATACCCTAAAGTTTGGATTCTACATACATCCAAATCCCTTCCTCTCATGCCATTGTACCTATGTTTCTGATCAGTTGTATAATAGAACTTTGCTAGATAAGCTTGTGAATGTTCTCTCAAATTAAAGATACTTTAGAAATGAAACCATTTAAACTAATATGAATTTAGTTTCAAAGATTCTTAGACCATAAGAATGCTTAATATCTATACTGATATCTTAATACCTGTAAAGGGAATGTGACCTGTATAGAATATTCAGAACATTATGCATAATACTGTATTAAGATAACTGATTTTGGTTTAGCTATGTCAGATGGTCTTAGTGTACACAGTTTGTAATTCATTGAGATTCATATAGACCAAATCTGTTGTAAGTAGAGAAAATTTAAGAGATATTCCTACAAGACGTCAGAACAGAAGTTTTGCTGATATTTTCATAGAATATTTTTTGTGTACACACAGAAATTGAAAGACTTTGTTGGAAGATGCCAGAACTCTTCTTCAGTGCAAAAGCTCATAGGAAAAATGGTGTGGATGGTTTCAATATCACGGAATTCTATTGTTGTCATTATTGGCATGATGCTGGCCTACATTCTTGAAAGCAAGGGATATAAACCATTTAAGCTAACAGGTATAAAATCCAAACATTTTATCATTCTTATTTTTCCACTGTTCATCCACTATCTGAAGTGTCATTGCAAAAGTAATTCGCTTCACCATGGTGCAGCACAAAGTCCATTTCAGATTCATTGTGGTTTAGAGTACTGCATATGACAACTTACAATAGCATGCCTCTGAAATGTGGAATTCAGTTTCAATGAATGTGACATTTGTGACAAACATGCTCCTTGATACAAGTTCTGATAATGATCATACATACGTATATAGTGTGTTTAAATTTAATTTTCCTATTATTGTTAATAAAGACCGCCTGTGTGGTCTAGTGGTCAGAGTTCATGGCTACAGATCCAGAGGTCCGTGTTCGATTCCCGGTACTACCAGATTTTCTTACAAGTAATGGATCTGGAACTGGGTCCTCCCAGCCTCATGAGGATAATTGAGGAGCTGTTTCAAGTAAATAGCTGCTCCGGTCTAGAAAATCGAGATTAACGGCAGTGGGAGTTCATTGCAATGACCATGTGACACCCTCTATCCACTAAAGTTGGCACTAAATTCGCAGACAAGCGGCGGTCATTCAGTTGGTTGATATAGTTCTCTTGTGGAATAAGACCCTGGAGTTTGTTTCTAGTAGTGTTATTAATTGCAAAATCATAAGAAAACCTTGACAGTCAACAGAAATCCTCCAGTTTTCAGTATGATATGTCTGATTCAGGTGAGATTGAAGAAGGGTTCCCACCATTTGGACTTCCTCCATTCAGCACAGTTTCACATAACGCAACTCTCAGCTTCGATGATATGGCAAGTAAATTTGGTACCTCCCTCATCAGCATTCCTTTCATCTCATTCTTGGAGACTGTTGCCACAGCAAAGGCTTTTTGTGAGTACTCTTACCTACCGAGCATATTCACAGAGATAACTCATGACTGAATCTTGCCTTGTAAGTTCAATAATGTAATTGTTAGGCTGCAAATAGAGAATTGTAGAGTTGATCATTTATAGATATGAATAAGGTGGTCAATTAGGTTGTGAATATACAGAATATTATTTTTGTTTCCATGTAAATTATGTCTGCCTAGATATAAGTGACATGTTTCTTGCAGAAATTACTATGCTTCTGAAATCCTGTCCACCTGTCATCATACCTATACCCTTTTTTCTTTTTTTCATTTCATGCATCCTGTTGTGTTACAATATACAACCTCTTTATTATGTCCATCACTAATATCAAGATCTTGATATTAGTTGTGTTGTGACAGATATAATAAAGAGGTTGTATACCTATTCCCATTGACACAGATGGATACATATGATCACTGTGCTCTGGGAGGTGGTGAAGATAAGTTCTTGTAACTATAAAAGAGACATTAACATCTTCACAGTATTGGCCACTTGATAAAATCATCTTGAATATCTCTAACTGGTGTAATATATATTATATTGTTTTCCTTTAAGTTTTCCTACTTATTTTTTGTGTGTTTTTTAGCTAAGGGTAAAGCAGTGGATGCCTCTCAGGAATTGTTTGCACTGGGCTTTTCTAACGTCTTGAGCTCATTTGTGCGGTCTTTTCCACTGGCTGGATCATTCTCTCGCACAGCTGTGAACAATGGATCAGGTGTGAAGACCCCTCTTGGTGGTCTCATGACTGGTAAGGAAATAGAACTCAGAGCTTTCATGCTATGTGGTAATATCTTCACTAAGTGGCACAGAGAAGTAAGAATCCTATTCCTATATATCAAACGTTAAAAGTATTCTTTAAGTTATTCTTCTATAGTGAATACCCAAGGCAGTAAAGAATAGTCACAAACTGCTTAAATGTAAATCTGTAAGCAAATTGCTCCTCCTTGGAAAAAATCCTGGCATTACCTGTGCCTTCAGTATTTGTGTTTAACATAAAGTCAGTTAATACAGGTCTCTGTCTTATGATGTTGCTGCTAAGATTTGTTGCCAGAGTTGAACAAATGTTGAATGACTCTTTTAGGTGTAATGGTGTTAATGGCACTGGGTCTTCTAACATCAACGTTTGCATACATTCCAAAGGCAACACTTGCAGGCGTTATCATCAGTGCTGTCTTGTCTTTAGTTGAGTTTGAAATGGTCCCTTTACTTTGGCGGACAAAACGTATGTGTTTATACTCATGTGTACTGATTTAGTAAAAACCAAAATAGCTTGAACTAACTAAGACAATTTGTTTGGTGGGCTATAGTTTGATATTAATTAAATTAAACTACATATATGTATTAACGGTTTAGAGCTTTTAGCCAAAAAAAATGTTTCTTAAATGTCAGTCTTCATTATAGTCATCCTGTTTTTCATTTGTAAGCTATGACTAGACAAAGAATTAATTTTCACACTTTGCAGCTGTAATAGAATATGAGCAGGAATATGTTTTTAAACAAATTCTGAGAGAAACTGTACGTTGAACAATTTTGATTATTTAATTTAATGGTGATCTGCAGGTATTCAGGTACAAACATATAAAAAATTTTAACATTGTTTTAGGGGTGGATCTTATTCCAATGGCAGTCACATTTGTAGCGTGCTTGGGAGTTGGACTTGACTGTGGTATGCTTATTGGCATTGCTGTCAATTTAATGTTCATACTGTACAATTCAGCCCGTCCAAAAGTCAAAGTCCGCAGTCTGACTGTAAGCATATTGTTTGAAAAATATAATTTACTTAGTTGGAAGTTAAGCCGTGCCATAGCTCAAGTGGTTAGTCACTGGCTTCTCACTGCGGCGGCCCAGGTTTGATGCCGGGTTTGGTCAAGTGGGATTTGTGGTGGACAAAGTGGCACTGGGGCAGGTTTTCTCCGAGTACTTCCATTTCCCCTGCCAATCTTCATTCCATCAATTGCTCCACAATCACCCTCACCTATCATCTGGGGCTGGTACAATAGGCCAGAAGTGGCCGCAGTACAAGGGACTTAGTCCCAAACCACTAGCAATTAAAAAAATAATAGTTGGAAGTAGGAACACTTACTAGAACAAATACTGACAAACTCTTATGGAATGATAAAAGTAAAAATTTTGTTCATACTATGAACTCCTCATTTGTTAAAAATATATACTAAACGTGATATTACAATACCTTCATTCTGTCATATACTGAATGGACCCTCAGTCTGTTATAAAATGAAGGTGTCATGGAACTGCAAGTCCTTCATGAAGCAGAAACTATTATTCGGATAGTGTTGTGGGATGTTGATGCTCAGAAAGACATCCACATAAAACTGTAAGAAATGTTTACTGCTGCTAGAATGAATATTACATTAAAGGTCACTGACATGAACTACCGTTAAATTGAACTTTTTTTTTTGGTAATGGGTGCATTGTGGTATATTGTATATTGCTGTCTCATGCTCAGATTTTAGGGTGTCAGTATGGTAATTTGTGCAGCACTATTGGTTAGTTCTAGAGGGGTGAAGTGTTTCATTATGCAGCAATGTTCGGGTTTTAATAGTATTTAATCAGCATATGAAAGTAAATTATATATGCTTAGATGATTATTATATATTGTTTTAACATAAAAATATATTGACAAAATGAACCCTATCAAATTACATAGGAGATCACATTCTGTTAAAATCTAATACATTTTATTATTATCCAGATTTTTAGTTTATAATATTTGCAACTGATGCACAACAATGAGTAATTAACCAGAGAGAGTTAATAATCTACAAAACACGAAGAGAATTAAGTTATATACTTCACGGTGTATGTTTGTGCTTGCAGATTGAAACAGAGGAAGTGCTCTTGGTGACCCCAGAACAAGGTCTCGTGTTTCCTGCAGCAGAGTATATCCGCGATGTGGTGTTCAGATACTGCCTCACAAAAGAAAGCAATGTGATAGTTGTTCTTGAAGGAACAAATGTCCATCATATAGATTCTACAGTTGCAAAGGTGAGATAATGACATGACATCACTAAGAGAATTTTTTGCATTTTGAATTTTAACTTTCATTCATTATCTGCACTTGCTCACACTGTTCATTTTAGTATATTTTTTAAACGTGTTATTATGCAGTTTCTCTAAATTAGAGAAGAAACAAATATCTTTTTAACCAAAATATTTATGAACAAAATTATTTCTTAATGTTAATCTGGCAAATGTGTTACAAAACTCTGTTTCCATAAATATAATTTTAAACTTCCTCTCAGAACTGTATGATCCACAGATACATGCAGAGTGTCCCAATATATTGACAGAGTATCTGAACTTTTAAAATGTTAATTTCTATGGCAGCTTCTGGCTATTTTTGCTAGTGGACTGTCTTACAACTATGATTTCATTATGATGTTAAGTCAGATTCTAGCCTTCTTACTGAAACTGCTAATTCCTGTTCTCAGATGATTATCTGCATCTTTAAAAATTGTTTATTATGTTAAATTTGCAAAATGTGCATTATAGCATTGTGATCTAACACAGTGACCAAGTGACTTTCTACACTTCCTCATTCATCATTTATTTCTATAATCCTGTTCATACCAACTCATACCACATTAAGCCATATACAAATATGGAGAGACTAAATCTGAAACATTTCTTTGTGACAGAACATGACATTGCTTGTGGAGGACCTGAATATCAGGAAGCAGAAGATTGTATTCTGGAACTGGAAACATAGTGCAGAGGTCGTGTGTCGTGGTATAGATGCCAAAATGTCAAAATATTTCAGTTATGAAGACAATCTGGAGTGTTTGCTGCAAGGTGAGGGGCAATATAGTGTCACTTAAGGCTTATTTGTCATAACAGTAATTCTGAAATTTCATCATTCCAGTAACTCCTTCCTTGAACCATCATCAAAATGATATTTCATGGAGAACTACTTACTTGCATAACACTTTCTCTGCTTCCATATTCAAGAAATAAATAAATAAATAAATTCAGTTTAATTCCTACTTGACCTGGCCAATGGCCACACAGCTCAAAATTTACACAGGTCTTCACAAATCATTTTTTTCTGGAAGGAAAGAAAAGTACAATTGCATGACATAAAAAATTGTAAAATATAATACAATAAATTTATAGAAACGAAAGATAGAAGTTGTCCCTGAGCTTAGTTAATTAAGCATTATGCCATGAAGATATATAGGGTAGTGGATGTATAGATCCATATATTCTTGACCTTGCCACAAGTTAGAAGTGAGTGGTAAGCTGCACACCCCTGCTGTCTTGCCTCTGGGGAAAGAGTCCCTAGTACCCATTACATAAATTGCTGGGAGGACCCCAGAATCGGTCTGGACAACATGGGGAGAGGAAAACCTTACCCTTGCCCTTGTGCTTGTCCTTATTGGGACGTAAACTCTGACCCCTTGACCGTCCAGCCCACAGCCAGTTTCTATACTGACTGCACCATCCTGCCTCCTCAATAAATATATAGTAGCAAAGGAATGTAGTGTATATAATACGCTAATATAGCATTTGGAGTAAGAACCAAATTAATAACTCAGGCATACACTGTTGTGCCAGAATGTACTCTCACAGAATAAAATTGGTTTCAGTACGGATGTTTTAAATTTTCTTCATAACTTGGGGAAAAAGAATATGGAGTGGGAAATGTAGAGTTAGAATCGAAAGGGAGACTTGACTACTTGTAAGAACAAAAATAATCTAATGAAGTAATTTGTGCCATAAGGTTTCAATCTAAATGAAAAATCCAAGGAATAATTTCCCAAAAATCTAGTCTGAGGATCCAAAACTGAGGATTGCTCTCAGGTTATAAACACCTCACATAAACTTCCAAAGCTTCTCTTGCATGTTTTTTGGGTATCTTCAGCATGAGAGAACAGAATCAGGAGTGAATATATTTTCACACAGTTAGTAATTGACCTGACACTACTGCATGAAATAAACATGTTATGTAGGTCCAAATTTTTGAACTTTAGATCTGACATGGACTGAGATATGACATGAATCAAAATTTGTTTATTTTATCCTGTAAACCAGAGAAAGTCTGTTCTCACCGCACCAACACAAACTGATCCCATGGAGCTGGGTCCATCATCAGAAGATAATAGTCCATGAGCTAGCAAAGAAATTCCTTGTATTTTACAGTACATGAATGTTCATTGCTGTGTTCACAGACCCACCATTGAACACTTTTCAGAGCCAGATGAATCCAATCCAGATTCTCCCATATTATTTCTTTAAAATCCATTTTAATATCATCTTCCCATCTATACTTAAGTCTCCCAAGTGATATCTTCCCATTAGCTGCCGTAGCATCCTCAAGATATTTTTATAACATAATATGTGTGCTTTTTATTATGGAAAGTAGCACCATTTCTAATTTTGTCATTATTTTTCCTCAGACATGGTTGCTGAAAATTTGCTTAGTGGTACAGACAAGAACACAAATGGAATAGAGAAGACACCCTTAAATAATGAATCTAGTGTGTGACATAGTACATGACTTCATGGGAAATTAGAATAAGATTTAAGGGAAGGATGCTACTGCGCTGCTGAAAATAATACAAGATTAATAGTTATTTATGTCATGGGAATCTAAACATCCTCCCAAATCTTTTCCATAAAATCATTCACATTTCCTACATTGACTCTACATAGGCCTAAATCATGCAGTTGAAAAGCATCATTAAATAAGTTAAGATGCAAGTAACAAACTAGACACTGAATATGTACTAACTTTTACTGCTGAATAGATAGGTTCAATTCCCTGTACATGGGAATATCAATTGTACTAATTATTATTGATTCAGCATATTAATTTGCAACAGAGCATGAAAATATGAAACTTCGGTGACCAACGACCCTTTCACAGAAAATAAAGTGCACATAATTTTTCAAATTAAGAATCATTACATGTATGATATAAGTGAATATTATAAAATGAAAATAAATGGCATCCTTGGGCCTTTGAGCCTGGTCACATTAGCTGAAACAACAGCCACACAATTACAAATCCCTCGGAAGTATTCACAACAATCTGACAAAGGTACTATTAATATAGGGTGACAGGCATGAATCGCTATGTACTTTCAGTCTTGTCCAGCATCAGTAGAACCAAACAAAATATAAACTAAAAGTTTGTGATGGTGGTATATTAATAAAATTATTGTGTTTTGGGACATTATTTGTGGTTCTGTCCTTTTTATTTAAAACGTTTCAGAGACTGTATTGGATCATCTTTCTTGATGGGGCCCAAGTGAGTGGCCTTTTACCTGAGGACGGAGACAAAAAACAAATGATGGATAATGTTCAAAAACACAATAATTATATTAATATACCACTGTCACAAACTTTTAATTCATATTTTGTTTGGTTCTAGTGGTGCTGGACAAGACTGAAAGTACACAGTGGTTCATACCTGTCATCCTATATTAAGAATACCTTTGTCAAATTGTTGTGAATATTTCCTAGGGATTCATAATTGTGGGGCTCTTGTTTCAGCTAATGTGAATAGTCTCAAAGTCCCAGGGACACCTCTCATTTTATAATACTCACTCACAATAATTGTACAAACAAAATATATTAGTATTAATAATGTATTTTATTTTGTGGTTATAATTTGTAACAGTGTGTAAAATATGCAGTGTACAATTAACAGGAGGGTTCAGCAGAAGGAGTTAAGTAGTATATTACACAGTTTACCAACACAATTTTGTATGTAAATTAATTACGTACACTACTTTATATTGTAGTGACATAGTGACACATTTTGACATTACATCATCATCAGGCTAACTTTGCATTATTTGTAGTGTGACTACTATTGTTGTACACTGACCAGTATTTGCCCATGTATTCTAAAACTGTATATACAAAAGTGTTGTTAATATTGGTGTTGAATAGATGATTACCTATAGTAATTTATTGTAGAGACGCTTTTCGACAATATGACATCGTCTGGCTATCTTTACATTATTTGTATCTTTAACTGCTATTGTTGTTGGCCAGTGTTTACAGTTGTATGCTATATACATATCTCTGACTGAAACATTTTCCTTCCTATAAATATTTAGTGAGATATGCACAGAAACACATGACATCTTCATGTAAAATCGTCATCAAACACTCACAATGTAAATGAAGATTGAAATGGCTCGACAATTCTTAGAATAATTTTCCAGTATCAAATTTTGTGAAATGTAGTCTATCAGTTCGCAAGTTGCTTCATGTTTACGGAAAAATTGACAAGCTGAACAAATTTCATACGTGCTCTGCAGGTTTGTGAACGTCCCTACATGTAAGGACTTCTTTCAGGAACATATTCGATTATAGAAATGATAAAGTAACTGAGCAATTTAGGGCATTACATAAAGAGGAACTTCGTGTGTTATACATGTCACATTCTGTTAACAGAACAGTGAAATCTAGGAGGCCAAAATGAGCTGGGCATGTGGCTCTGTGGATTCTCTGCGTACCTCGAAGAAGGTATTTTAGGAATCCAACGTAGCATTTCAGTTTTCTGTAGTAAACCAAAAATTATGTGTTTTTGCAATTTTGATTTGCATTTGGATAGAATGTGAATTGAAACATGTTCTAGAATTTATGAAAACTCTGTTTCTAATAGCAAACATAGGAAGATATACTAAAGTCATGTGGTTTGTGTTTTATAATTTATTTCCTGGAATTACATCTCTATATAGCCTTTAAATGTGTTTGTGTTTTATAATTTATTTCCCGGAATTACATCTTATATTTAGCATTTAAATGTGTATTTCATCGTTGGTTAAATGCATTATGTACAGGTGGAAATATCTTGATTTTTTGTGGGAAACGTGAGATGTAGCCTTGAATCATCAGGCTTTTTTTTTTTCTGAAGCTTATGACTAGTATCAAACAATCCTGTTCCAGAAGCATGTCTAGCGAATATCTCACGGTGTTTTTTGCAGATTAAACTCGACCTCCGGAAATCTCAACCTTGATATGAGGTAACAGCGAAAGAAATAGGCGCGCTCATTAGAAGTGTTTGTGTCACATATTTCCGTGTTTAGCATATCTCCACAAATCTCAAGATACGTTCTTTGAAGAGCGATTTTGTTCTTCCGCTGTTATTCATATTTGCTGTGACTGTGCAGCTTATCATATCATTAAAACATGTACATTTGCACATAGACACATTTTCCAAATGCATTCTTTCTTATTTTGTATACCTCTCCTGCAATTAAGTTAGTCTATTGAGCATACAGACCCATTTTGCAGCTGTGATCATATTGCACAGAGTCCGAAATTATTGTTTCGCTGTATTTCTTTAATATTCATCACGTCAAAATATGTTTTAAAGAAAATTGTAGGCTTCAATCGTAAGAAAAATTATCCCTGTGCTTGATTAAGTAAGCACTATGCCATGAAGACATATGAGGGAATAGAGGTACAGTTCCAATATTCTTGACCTCGAAACTAGACGGAGGTTAGTGATCAGATTCACGCCCCGGCAACTTTACCCCCAGGGAAAGAGTCCTCGGTACTCATTGGATAGAAGGCTGGGTGGGCGCCGAAGCGAGTATGGAAGCTGTGGAGAAGAAAAAATATTGCCACTTCCGGGAATTGAACCCCGACCGTTCAGCACTTAGCTGTACCAACTGAGCTCTCTCCCGACTCACAGTTTTTAATGAGAACTACACTTGATATCATATACACAAACTTTTGTAAGAAAACGCCTTTTTCTATAAATAAATTCCTACCTGAGCTTCATGTAAAGTAGGGGTCAAATTGGACAAACATTAAATTTGCCTGACAGTTTTTATGAGAGTCCCCAGTGTTAAATGTAGTTTAATTCCATTCTGTAGTTTCCGAGACGGACACAACTCCAACTTTGAGGAAATAAAAACATAAGAAGTAACAAATTTAAAATATCCGTAAGTTTTATAATTATTGTGGAATTAATTGCCACTGTATCGTACGGTTTATTTTTATATTATTGTTTCACAGATTATTTGAAGGCCATAAAGAGTAGGAATTAATACTATTCTTCATTCTTTAACGATCTATAAGTTTACAAGCCTGACACACAGGTAAAAGGAAGCAAAAAAGGATTTCATTTCCTGGAAAGTAATTATGCTGCAGCGGAAACATTAGATGTATGTATACTTACTTACTCATGGAGCTGAGCCCTTCCGGAGGAGCCGCCAATTCTGCAGCTACTCAAGAATTTCCCAGAATTTTATGGAACCTGAAGGTTCATTACCGTGTTCACAAGAGCCCTCCACTGGTCCCTATCCTGAGTCAGATCTATCCAATCCATACCATCCCATCCTATCTCTCTAAGAACCATTTTAATATTGTCCACTCACCTACGCCTTGGTCTTCCCTGTGGTATCTTTCCTTCTGGCTTTCCCAGAAGTATCCTATATCCATTCCTCGTCTCCCCCATTCGTGCTACATGACCTGCCCACCTCATCCTCCTTGACTTGATTATTCTACTTATACTTGGAGAAGAGTATAAGTTATGAAGCTCCTCATTATGCAGTTTTCTCCAACCTCCTGTCACTTCATCTCTCTTCGGTCCAAATATTCTCCTCAACACCCTGTTCTCAAACACCCTCAGTCTATGTTCCTCCCTTAATGTCAGAGACCAAGTTTCACACCCATACAGAACCACAGGCAAATTTATAGTTTTTAGATGTATGTATATAGATTTAAATGTATGACGCAATATTCATATTTTGAATGTATACGAGAGGAGAAATAAAAGTGTTTTATGGCTGTGACGACAGTAGCAATTTCCATTTCGTGAATATTCGCGGAGTGAGCGGTGAAAGCCTGCAAGAGCAATAGGTCAACACTGCTGACGTTACGTTCACACGAACACCTTCTTCAGGCCCGTGGAAGACAGCAAAGACGATAGAAGTAGTGGCTTTATGTGTGTGTTGAGGTGAAGCTACCCTTTCTCATTTTCGTAAGTACCCAGGTGTGCAACTTCGATAGAAATTTTGGAATATGGTAAAAGATATTTAAAAATAACGATTGCAATTAAGTAGTCGAAATTAATATAAAACTGTAAGAGATATTCTGTCGAAAAAAGTGATCAAACTAAGGACATGCGTCGTGATTTTTATGAGAGTGTAATTGAAACTCGAATTCGATGACCGAAATACATCTTTGTTACATGAACAAAAGGTAAGGAACACGATCCAGCCAACAGATTTGTAGAAACTTTGTATTGTGTAGTCTGCATATTTTAAGGTGCTGTCTGTAACACTAGACGGCCTCTCTGGTCAGAATTCCTACCTACAGATCCAGAGGTCCCGGGTTCGATTCCCTGCGCTACTAGATTCTCTGAGAAGTAGTGGGTCTGGAACAGGGTTCACTTAGCCTCGTGAGGATAATTGAGGAGCTATTTCAAGGAAACAGCGTCTCCGGTCTAGATAAAAATGATATTAACGGCCGTGGGGATCCGTTGCGCTTATCACGTGACATCCTCTATCCGCAAAAGTTGGCACCAACTTCGCCGACAAGCAGCGGTCGCTCAGTCGTTCGGTATAATTTGCTTGTGGACTACAGGCCACGGAGTTTGTTTTGTTTTTGTCTGTGACTACGTAACGAAGGAGTGAATTATGGTGAAAAAGTATTGAAAAGGATGTAGGAAAAATCGTTCCTACCATAATTTACGGTACTCTCCCGGCATTTACCAGTAGATACTGAGTAACATCACAAAAGAAACGTCATTCAGGATAGCCGATGTCCTGACCTAGATTTGAAAGCGTAGCCCCGAAATCAAGTCAGAAACATTACCACTTGAATCAGCTTCTTCAGTCAACTTTACATGATCAAATCGCATTAGGCAGAGTATGGGCGTACATGGCAATTGCTGAGGGACCTACAGCGCTGGAAGAGTTAACAGGCGACTGTGCAGAATTGGTGCGTGCCGTAGTGTGGAGGGTGTGAATTAGAGATAGCGCTATAGTTATGATCTGTAAGAGTTCTGTAAAGCTGATTACCAATCCAAACCCCGTATCTTAATTTATAACGGTGGTTCCCAAAACTTTTTGAGGCCACAGTCCCCTTCTTTCCATAAACTCATTCCCAGTGGCCACTGCTCTACCTTACAAAAAGCATTCTTCGGAATAGAGGTTTGCACAACCCATTCAGGAAGCTAATAAAAATAAAATAAGGTACCATATTTAGTAACTACTTCACTGTTAGTTAGTTAGTTATTGGAGAGGGTGGGTTTCCCCATGCACTTAGACCAGTATTGGTCCATTGTGCTTCCCTCTATGATATTCTACCAGTCTCTATACCCTACCGATATTGGTGCGTACCATCAGTCTCGACCGAGCCAGCGAGGTCGGCCTCTACTGGCTTGGCGGTATCTATAATGCTTCCCCCATCTATCAGAGGCGTTAGAGACTACTGTTGGGCGGGAAGCGTCCTTGAATTTGGCTCAGTGACCTCATTTGGAGATATGAGGCTCTTTTACGTGCCGTAAAGCTACGACGCGGGACCCACGGCTTAAAGTCCCTCCCGGAGGACTTGTTCCCTGAAATTTTCCGCCCTTAAAAATTCCACGACCTCCGCCGGGTTTTAACCCGCGTACCACGAGTCATGAGGTGGGAACGTTACCTCTAGACTACGGAGGCCGCTTACTTCACTGTTAGTAAATTCTTAATGCTATAAATTGGTTTGATCACGTGATACCAGTTTCCCAGCGCCTGTTCTAAATTCACTTCAATCGTAAATAAGCGAAGAACGTGCACGGAGTGAACCACCTCCAGCGCCTCCTAACGCCCCCAGGGAGCGGTACAACCCACTGTGGGAAGCACTGATTCAGAAAACGATTTCAATGTGTCTTCAGCGACTTTCCGCTGACAGTGGTTCTCTAGAGCAATGGAAGAGTGGACGGTTGGAAGGTTGGACTACATATGGATTATGAAGAACTCTGTCTTTTGGGAAATGGCGCCCTGTAGTCTGACAAATCCTTCCCGGCGTTTCGGAGAGAAGTACTGCCAATGTTACATCTAAGTATATAATGTGCATTATCACCGCTGTGTGAACTTCGGATCTGAAATAGTCTTCCGAAAAGAAAGCAGTCTTCTGGAATGTGGCGCCGTGAAAACCTTAAATCTTAGAGTCTGCCGTAAACATTGTCAGACAAATTATTTAAATTCACATTGAGGTATTAACGTGAGCCGGGATAGCACAGTCCGTAGAGCGACTAGCTACTGACTGGATAGGAGTTCAAGTCCCGATGGGGTCAAGAATTTTCAGTTCTCCATGTCGTTCAGACTGGCTCTGGGGTCCACCCAAAGGGAACCGGGGGATCTTCCCCAGGAGGTAAGGCGGCAGGGGCGCGAAGCTGACCACTCACCTCCAACTAGTGCCGAGGTCAAGAAAATGTGGGTCTATACAGCCACTTCCCTCCAACCTCCTACGCAATGGGTACCGAGGACTCTTTCACCAGGGGTAAAGCGGGCGGGGCGTGAAGCTGACCACTCAACTCCAGTTAGTGTCGAGGTCAAGTAAACGTTGGTATATACACCCACTTCCCTATACGCCTTCATGGCGTAGTGCTTAGTTAAGTAGAGGGACAATTTTACCTTTTTGAGGTATTAGTGTTGCCAAAGCAGGAAAATTGTAGGTCTCCTGTAGCTCATACTCCCATTAGCAACATTCCATGTGCTTCTCAGTAATGTACCGACTAGCACCTAAAACAAATTAGAATATCAGACTCCAAATTATATTTGATAATTAAACTTTTATTGACGAAGTGTACATATTTTGGGAGAATATGGGAGTTCCTTTGGGCGACGTTCTTTTTTCTGAGTGTTGGGAGGAGGAAGTTGGGTGAGAAGCGTCACGAGTAATAAAAGTTTGTTTATTTAATTATAGTTCAATGTACTTTGGCATCTTATGATAAAATACGCTGCATTTCTGGTGTTAATTACACATCCAATTAGTATAATGTCACGTACAAAGGTTACGTTGATGTTTGTTCGAGGGTCAAGAGTGCACTGTTCGATCTTTAAGTTATCTACTTATAATCGAAACACTTAACGCGCTAAATACTGGAGCTAAAATNGGACGATCGCACTGCATATAGGCCTTCAGAACAGAGGGTAAAACAACATTTTTCTTTTCATAATTTGGTAGTACTGTGGGGAAATTGATTGTATTTTGCCGGTCTGACTCAAGAGCGTGATTTTGCACCACTCCCAAAATATTATCACAGAATTGAATCCCACGCGAAGCATATTTCTCTGTGTTGTGTTGTGTTGTGTTGTGTTGTGTTGTTTAGGACTTGCAGTGGTTCGACCCCACGTCTAGGCTAAACATCGAAGGAATAAACGTCTTTGCAAATTACATACAAATGCCGTATGTGTACTGCTTTCTTTCCTTCCATCCTACAGTATAAATGGGGACCCAAAAAATGTATACACTTCAACGTACAAAATACAGTGCGTTCAGTTAAGGAGGAAACTTCGCAACACCGCTGACCTGGCCCAACATTCCTCACAGATTGCTGCTGTAACTGCTGATAGCAAAATGAGTCATTGGCGCTGATAAACGTGCGCAGTTACAGTTACAGCAGCAATCTGTGAGGAATGTTGGGCCTGGTCAGCGGTGTTGTCAAGTTTCCTCCTTGATGGAACATCCTGTATTTAACTCGAGGCACAAATTCTGTGTCATAGAGTACGACATGTTGCAGCAATATGGATCCACATTAGCAGTTCAATGACTCTAGAAGTATTCTTATATCACTGCCTGATGATGGTCCTATAAGACGGAAACACGTAGCAGGAAATAAATATTCAATGGTTAAATATTGATTGATTATAAATCACTTTGTTGTGGCGACCGTTAAATAACCATATATGTATGAAGATAACATCAGAAATGTTAAGAACTGTTTCGTCTACTGATGCGTACATGTCTTAATACATTAATTATATATTTCTGTACTATAAACTGTAAGTTACTTTTCGAACATATCAGAAGTGTTTAAATTAATTTCCTTTGTGATTTTAATAAATTTATATAGGTTATAAAAACTTAAATTTGAGAATAAACTCTTTCATAAATTCCACACTAATTGTCGCTAGCCTATAACATTATTAGATTCAAAGCGACGGAACTAATTATATTGTTGTGGAGACTAACAGAAATCCTATAACTGATAACTCAATTATTTATTCTTGTTTATGCACGTGATCTCTCTCTCTCTCATTTCTTCCTCATATCAGGTCATTGACTTTGGCAGGCTCGAATTTCCTGTCATAATACAAATAATTTTGTCAATTAAGATGCCTTTTAAATACCGTACTTTAATTTCTGTCTGTATGCAAAAAAAAAAAAAAGCACCACTTCTTTAAGATAAGACATGACGGCTGTTTGAAATTCTGATTAATGTATAATGTAGCGGATTTCGAGGCACAGTTGTTGGATATGTGTTGGACAAATCTAGTTCAGTTTCTCCTGGCTGTGGTTCCACGGATTTCACACGCTCTCGCCAATGTCAGAGAAGGCAAACAAACTCAGCATCTATCACTAATCTACTTCATTGTGTACCAAGGCATATATAAACAAAAATTCGGAAAGCGAATCCTCATAGGCTTCCCGCTGAGCTTTTCAGAGGAAACTGGACTCAACGTAGCGGTTTTCCTTTTCTACCCCATACCTTTATTTCCTTCTGTCTCGTCTGCTGCGGAATGTCCTGCTTTCGTGTGCAATGTTGTCATTATTCTTGATCTCTCTTCTCACTGGAAGAAATGCGGTGAACGTCATCTGTGAACTGCCTCCCGGACATACGTATTGTGACTCAATTGCTAGGTTTTCTTCCCTTTATTAATCAGTGTCATGTAAAAGAAAATTGATGCACTAAGAGCCATTCGTGTGGTACAAAATAAATACATTTTAAATATTCTTTTAAACTTTCGTACTGGCATTCAAATATCCGAACTGAGATTCAATTATTAATATATTTACTGTACTGTAAGAATACATAATGAGGAGCTTCATAACTTGTACGCTTCTCCAAGTATAATTAGAATGATCAAGTCAAGGAGGGTGAAGTGGACAGGGCACATAGGTTATTGGTGGGAAAGCCAGAAGGAAAAGACCACTGGGAAGAACAAGGTGTAGGTGGGTGGACAATATTAAAATGGATCTTAGAGAGATAGGATGGGATGTTATGGATTGGATTGATCTGGCTCAATATATGTACCAGTGGAGGGATTTGTGAACACGGTAATGAACCTTTGGGTTCCATAAAATGCTGGGAAGTTCTTGAGTAGCTGCAGAATTGGCAGCTTCTCCAGAAGGGCTCAGCTCCGTATGTAAGTACTGTAAAAATAATTTCATTCTAGAGGATTCTGACGATGGCGTACAGAATTCGAAATTGCTTTGTTTCTGGATTTTGTCCATATTATAAAGAGAAAATAACGTTTCGGAAACTGGAGCTGTTTCCGTCCTCAGGTGAAAATGTGATAAAAACATACACAGTTTGGTCCGTTACAAAGGGCTAACCCAATCAACGGACTACATTTTCGCCTGGGTAAAAGAGGAGATCCAGTATTCGAAACGTTGCCTACTTTTAAGAACATAAGATGATGCAACAATTCCAGGCACTGAGCAATTTCAACTGTAATAATAATGTGTTTTGTGGTATTCTGACCGTCAACACAGCAATAAAAGTAAACTAATCGAATTGTTGACGCTGGTTTCGTTTAATAACTGCTATTGGGTAGCTTGTTAACAGATGATGGAAGGTGTACTAGTGAAATTAAATCCAGGATTGCCATGGCAAAAGCTGCATTTAGCAAGAAGAAGAATCTTTTTACCAGCAAATTGGACTTAAATTTGAGGAAGAAACTAGTGAAATGCTACATTTGGAGCATAGCTCTGTATGGGGCTGAAACATGGACACTTAGGGCAGTAGATCAGAAACATCTGGAAAGTTTTGAAATGTGGTGTTGGAGAAGAATGGAGAAGATCAGTTGGACCGATTATGTGAGAAATGAAGAAGTGTTAATTAGAGTCAGTGAGCAGAGGAATATCCTACACGAAATAAGAAAACGGAAGGCTAATTGGATTGGTCATGTTTTACGCAGAAACTGCCTTCTAAAAGAAGTTATCGAAGGAAAGATAGAGGGGCGGATAGAAGTGACAAGAAGACGAGGAAGAAGACGTAAGAAGATGCTGGATGACCTTGGGGACAGAAGAGGATACTGTCATTTGAAGGAGAAAGCTCTAGATCGCATTAAATGGAGGAATTGTTTTGGAAGAGACTGTGGACCTGTCGTCTTGACAGATTACTGATGATGATGATGGTATGTTTCGGTCCACATTGTTTACCATCTTCAGGCAGTTTCGTTATAAATACATCTAGTGCTACTGAAGTATCCTAATACGAATCCATATTAATGTTAATCGTTATACTCATAAAATGCATGTAACTATTATGAAGTTCTAAAAATATTTCTAATTTAAAAATACTAAAATTCTCTCATCGTTATGATGTAAAATTCTGTTATTTTTGTCGCTCATTGTAGGAAGTGTCTTATCATCCGAGGTTCGTTATCGCATTATCTGTAAGTAAAATACAATGTGGTATTTACTTCAAAATAATACAACAATGAACCACATGGTATTTTACTTCCAGATAATATAACAGCGGACCCCGAATAATAAGACATCACCTAAAATTCGGGACAAAGTAACATAGAATGTTAAATCAATGTCATTCTCATGTAAAAGATTCGTGCGTGGGTGGGTGTATGACTTTCATACCAAAATTCGGTAAAATCGGTCAATAACTTGATCAAAATTTACAGGTATGACACACAGACTGGGTGGTATTTTCTCAAGCTTACTCTCTTTCATTAAGGAAGGAAAATAGCCTTAAATCAGAACAAAATATATAAAAATATTAATATAGCTCTGTCTTTCTGTAGAATTTGTACCAGGAATTATTTTCGCAGGAGTAAAGCGACCGAGACGTGAAGCTGGCCATTCATCTCCATCTAGTGCAAAGGTTAAGAATGTATGGAGCTATTTCTCCCTTCACCCATCTCACTTGTTGGCGTGAAGCTTAATATATTTAATACATCTCAAAGAAGTTATTTCTAAAAGAACGTTTCTTGGAATTCTGAGAAGCTGTATAGTGTCATTGCGGTGTTTGCGTGTACTTCTATGTAAAATTACATCTAGGAGTCTTAAAAGTATACTGCATACATTTATTCCGAGTTCAGAAAGAAACTGTGGTATTTGTGGAGCTGCTCTCTCTTCAGGAATGTGTTGTTGTGTTTACGTGTGTTTCATATGAAATGTTGAGTAGTGCTTGTTGGTGGTTTTCCTACACCCTTCCTACTGTTTGTGCTACCGATGACGTGGGGGCTTCTCAAGTCCCACTTGTCCGTTAATTTATTCAGAAACTTTTTCCTGTTACATATATTGCATAATACCGAATGGGAGAATGTTTATTATGAATTACGAAGGATATGGAAGGAAGGGGTATTTGCTTAATTTAAAATACAACAGCAGTATTTCCTGGAAATGCTGAAAAAAAAAATAACGAAAAAATCAGTCACAACTTCCTTCCTTTAGAGCGGGAACCGGGCCCGGGACTTTCGAATACGTAACATGAATGTTAAGTGCAAAACCGTGACTCTTGGTGAATATTATCGAGAACTTAAAACAGGTTTTTTTTAAAAGAGCAAGGTCACTCGTGATGAAGACAGGCAAGTTTTCGCGTGTGTTTGTGCTATGTTATCATAAAACCTGTTAGTAGTTGAAATAATTGTACAGTAATGATAAGACAAGTACAATTAATGAGGTCAAGTATTCAGTAGGCTTCATTGTAGCGGGTCTCTCTCACTTGCCTCCCCACCTATCGGCGTTAGAGGGACGCTAGGGCACAAGTTGCACACTGATAGTGACAGTGGACAGACCTGATGCAGTTTGTCTGTGTTCTTCAAGCTGTACGGAAGTGTGACCATTTTAAACGAAGACCTCTCACGGAGTCACCTGGGTAAGAGTGTGATATTGCAAATCACTGACAATTTTACGTATTCATAGGTAGAGAAGGAATATATTTGCATGGGATCTCAATACGTGTAGAATAATAATTTATAGTATAATGATTTTAAGTTGTGGCTTTCATGAATAATATTACTGCATTTTAAAACAAACACTTATAAATAAATAGTTATAAGATACATTTTGAAGAATTAATTTGAAATAAATGATATTAAGAAGTTCAGTTCGTAACCCGTAAAATTATGCAGCATCATTGTTGCATTTTGTTTAGTGAAATAGGAGCTGTTATGGTGAGAAATAGCAACTGGCTACGGGCTGGACGACAGAGGGTTCGGAGTTCGAGTCCCGATGGGGGCAAGAATTCTCTCTTCTCCAAGTCGTCCAGACTGGTTCTGGGGTCCACCCAACCTCCTAGCCAATGGCTACCGGGGTTAAAGCGGCAGGGGCGTGAAACTGACCACTCACCTCCAACTAGTGCCGAGGTCAAGAAAATGTGGATCTATATATTCACTCCTCCCATAAGCCTTCATGACGTAGTGCTTAATTAGTTAAGTACAGAGGCAACTTTTTTTTTCTGTGGCGCTACAGCCCCAATTTGGGCCTAGGCCTACCTCCATGAAACTTTCCGTTTCACGTCGGTTTACTAGATCTTACACATTCGGTAGGACTCCTTGGGCGAGTGGTCAGCTCGTCGCAAGGCCTCTACCTGTAGACAAAAACAGAAAAACGCACACTAACGTCCATGCCCTGAGTGGGATTCGAACCCGCTCAGCTACTATGACCGGCATAGCAATTTATACCAATAAGAATGTGCATACATGTTTCATTAGTGGAAACCAATGCAAAAGATACCAATAGCAAGTATAATATTTTTTGGTTCCATTAAGGCTGGAATTAAGGGCCGCGTCATAGCTCAAGCGGTTAGTCGCTGGCTTCCCACCGCGGAGGCCCGGGTTCGATCCCGGGTCTGGACAAGTGGGATTTGTGGTGGAAAAAGGAGCGCTGAGGCAGGTTTTCTCTGAGTACTTCGGTTTCCCCTGCCAATCTTCATTCCACCAATTGCTCCACAATCACCCCCACCTATCATCTGGGGCTGGTACAATAGGTCAGAAGTGTCCGCAGTACAAGGGACTTACTCCCACCCCACTAGCAATAAAATAAATGGCTGGAATTTCTTGGACAGCTAATCAACTTTTTCAAAAAGTATTTCCTTCCATGAATTTGGTCACTTACTGTCAAACAGTGACGTATGCTCTTTATATAATGATGGGTATGAAAGGGTGTGATCCACCCAACATCCTTCTCATAGCGTGCAATTCACTGCGACATTGTCGCCCGGAGTGACAAACAGTTGCATCAGTTTACATATGTTTACCTGCACTAACACATCCTTATGGAAATAAAATCATAGAACAGCCATTGAACCTGGTCCCATTGTGTACATATGTTTCAGGACCTTCATTTTAAGTTTTCTTTATATGACGCATAATGTTACACATATTGAAGACCTTGACTGAGGTGAAGGCTGTTGGTCTGCAGTGAGAGAGTCTGTTGTAGTTCTTACCAGAGCGGATGATTACTTCCGCTTGGAGTTCCGATTGTCAACAGACAGAAATACCAATGAAAGGAGAGAAATATTGATCGGCTTTTCGTATACACAGCTGTTGTACCTCCGGATTTCGACATATTTGTTTTATATTCATTTACTCACTCATGGAGCTGAGCCCTTCTTGAGGAGCCGCCAAATCTGCAGCCACTCAAGAATTTCCCAGTATTTTATGTAACCCGAAGGTTCATCACCGTGTTCACAAGAGCCCTCCACTGGTCCCTATCCTGAGCCAGTTCTATCCAATCAATAACATCCCATCCTATCTCTCTAAGATCCATTCTAATATTGTCCACCCACCTACGTCTTGGTCTTCCCTGTGGTCTCTTTCCTTCTGGCTTTCCCACAAATATCCTATACACATTCCTCGTCTCACCCATTCGTGCTACATGACATGCCCACCTCATCCTTCTTGACTTGATCATTCTAATTATACTTGGAGAAGAGTACAAGTTATGAAGCTCCTCATTATGCAGTTTTCTCCAAACTCCTGTCACTTCATCCCTCTTGGGTCCAAATATTCTCCTCAGCGCCCTG
>NW_019718275.1:578490-592522 GCF_002891405.2 Cryptotermes secundus
TCAGGAGTAGAACACCCTGTATTACTAATTAAGAATATAATTTTTTTAAAATGAAGTGTGATTTCGAATATTTCGAATATAAGCCGCACCCCAGTTTTCCTCTTGAATTTTTGGCAAAAAATTTGTGGCCTATACATGCGTAAATACGGTAGTTTCATGGGTATCCCAAACTCTATGAGAATATTGCACAATACTTTCCTCCTAACTGAATCGTAGGCTTTCTTGAAGTCTATGAATAGCTGATGTACTGTCTCATCGTACTCCAATTTTTTCTCCAATATCTGACGAATGCAAAAGATCTGATCTGTAGTTGATCTGTTACGTCGAAACCCACACTGATGATCCCCAATAATTTCATCTATATATGGGCTTAACCTTGAAAGAAGAATATTGGACAAAATTTTATATGAGATTGATAGCAGTATCACCTGATAATTACTACAGTCGGGTTTATCACCCTTCTTGTGAACTGGTACAATAATAGACTCCTTCCACTGATCAGGCAATTTTTCCTTATGCCAAATAGAAGTAATTAGATTGTGGATCTTAGAACGTAATATTTCGCTTCCTGCTTGAATAAGTTTTGCAGGAAAAAAAAAGACAAAGTTGTCTCTTTGAGTAATTAATATCCATGATATTAAGACGTATGGATACCTGCAGGTACAGCTCCACCAACCTTAACCAAGACGCCGGACCCCCAGCCCCTTCTATTCACGGAGAAAAGCCCCCGGTACCCATTGGATAGGAGGCTGGGTGGGCCCCAGAGTAGGTCTCTAAGTTGTGGAGAAGAGAAATATTTGTTGATACCCTCGGAAATCATCTGCCATCCACCCCATAGCCTAGTCACTGTACCAAGTGGGTTACCTCAGTTCCCATAGCGAACATACTGTACCTAGCATGCATTCATTTCTGTCTTGCGACTTGCATCACTAAATACGTAAGTTGGGCCTGTCTTGTTTGAAATATTGTACCCATAAACTAAAAATTGTTCCATAGCTTTGTATTTTGTTGTATACACTTGTTGCTTTGTTATGTAATTGTTTATATATTTTGGTCACCATATACGAGTATCTGTATGTAACGTCCTCGTTCGTGTTCGTTCATCCAGTGGATGTGAATTGATTTGTGACCTTACATCGACTGCTTCAGACGAGGTCCCTCTAGCAATAATCCTCTAAACTTATAGTCTGGTGTTACCTGGTTTTAGCCTCGAACAGACAGCCAGCCATGCTGATCAAGAATACCGTGACCTTTATCGGGGTTCTCATTCTAATGCTGAGATAGTTTCAACGTCTCCTTCCAAACCGTTATGTACTCACCATTCATTATCATTTCATCTTATTCGACGCTATATAGCCTATGCAGTTGATACAGCAACCTGTGGATCCAGAACAGTCCCTATTCACCGTTTGGTATACGTTCCTAACTCAAGGAAACACAGTCCTTCACGAGGAGATGACCGTAGTTCAGCCATTCAAGAAATCTCCCGTATTTTATGGAATCCGAAAGTGCATTACCGTGCTCAAAAGAGCCCGCCACTGGACCCTACTCTGAGCCAGTTAAGTCCAGTCAACACCCTTACATCATCTTAGTAATATCCTCCCATCTACGCCTCCTACATATCTTCTAATAAACAAAACAAAAACAACAACCTCCTTGAATTTAGTCCGCAAGCTAACTATACCGACCAAGCGATTGCCGCTTGTCGGCGAAGTTAGCGTCATCTTCTAATAAATATAAGAAAGAAATAACATTCATATATAATTTTAATAACATTTCTTTTGTAATCTTCCACTCTATGTACCACACCACAAGTCACATCTAGCTGCAATAGGACACCAGCTCTGTTTAATTTAAAAGAAAATATATGCATTAATTTTTTACCCTTCTTATATATGATTTCAATTCTATATAATTATGATTTTAACTTAAGTTTAATGTTTTCAAAGACATACCGGTATATCTCGAAACTAAATTGTTGTATACGATACTGTTTTACCCTCCTCAGGATTTCGCACGCTGCTCTTATGGTGTTGATGACCAGTTAACCATCAACAAACATCATTCGTATCAAGTTAACTTAATTTTTTTTTAATTCTTCTGTTTCGTTTGACGACTAACATGTCCACGCATAAGAACATACTTTTTTTTTTAAAGAATTAGGTTATACTTAATCACATTTAACGCACACATACTTCGAGATAATATAATACACGTGAGTATCGTTCGTGACATGAAGTAGGTTATACGCAATCGAATTTAAAGCATACGTACTTCGAGATAATTGAATGCCCGTGAATATCGATCATAATATGAAATAGGATATACGCAATCGAATTTAAAGCATACGTACTTCGAGATAATTGAATGCCCGTGAATATCGATCATAATATGAAATAGGATATACGCAATCGAATTTAAAGCATACGTACTTCGAGATAATTGAATACCCGTGAATATCGATCATAATATGAAATAGGATATACGAAATCGAATTTAATGCGCCCATTCTTCGATATAATACCCATGAGTACTGTTCATGACAAGATAAGAATATTGAATTAAATATAGAGGGGAATGCAAAAGCGACATGTCTCGAGTCGAAGAACAACTGAGTTAAAGAGGAGCGTGAAAGACTTGCCTTCACCATAGTCCGCTGTCTTCACCTAGAGTGAACTTACTGTCCGTATCGAAGTCCAATAGTTCTGCACTTTGACGCCCAGTAAAGTATATCGATTTCCTTTCCTTTTTATAATAAAATAACCTCATATAAATCGCTCCAGGGAGCAGAGTCCTTCTTGTGACGCTGACAGTCTTTCACATAGTCAGCAAGTTTCCTTCACTCGACAAAACGTAGAGGTTTATTACCGTGTTCATGAGAATTCAACGGTAGAGCCTAACCAGATAAAGAGGAAGCAGATCATTTTTGTCTTTTAATACCCACTTCTTTCGTTGTCTAACCTGCCCCTGCGGGCATGCTACAAGCCAGAAGGTCGCGGTTTCGATTCCCGATTGGATCATTGGATTTTTCAATTGACCTAATCCTTCCAGCCGGACTATGACCCTGGGGTCGACTCAGCCTCTAACAGAAATCAGTACTAGGAATCTTTCTGGGGATAAATGGCGGCTGGCGCGTAAGGCTGAAAACCTCAACGCCATCTGTGAGCCAATTGTCTAGAAAATGAGGGAACCTCGACGTCTTACAACCCATTGAGTCTTCACGGCCTGTTACAGGGATAGTTTTCCTTTTTTCTTACTCCCTAGTTGCTCCTATATGACTCTCATCTGATGTTTTCCATTCCGGTTTTCGACTAACACTTTATTTGCAGTTCTCATTTCCCCAACTTATTCTCGTTGGTTTGATCAACCTAATAACGTTTGGAGGAAAACTGAAATTATTACGCAATTTTCTCCGTTTGGTTGTTATTTATTTTTCTTATGACCAAAATGTTTTCTTAGTACCGTGTTCTCAGGCGTTCTTAATCTGTGTTCTGCCCATAGAATGAGAGACCAAATTTCACATTCATGCACATTTTAAACAGGTAAAATATAAAAAGAATATTTTTGTCTTTTGTCGCAGAACATAAATTAGCATATATTCTCCCCCCCCCTCAGATTTACAATTGTCTCTTCCCAAATGCTTTCCCCCCAAAAAATTACGGAAGCTTCTATCAGCCTCAAATCTCTAGGTGCGTTACAAATAAAAATCGTTTACTCGTAGTTAGTTTTATATCTTGTAAGATTTTAGGTTTTCACGGCGGTGACTATGAAGAATGCCGTCTTCTGGGATATGGCGCAGAGTAGATATTTTGTTAACCGACGTTTCGGCGGAACGTATCATCCCCATCTTCAGAGTATAAGATGAGCGATGAATCAGGTGAACAGGTGTCTGTAGTCTGTAGACTCACTCTGCAGAAACCTGATCACCTGGCTCATCGTTATCGGATTTCTTACAACCTGAAGATGGAGAACACATATGGCCACAAAATGATACGCATTGGCAGTTAACTGAAAAACGTATATATACGTAATATTTAAACTTTGTATATCTCCTTAGTAGATAATAACAGTAATCGTCTCCAATATAAGAGGTACCAATGCGATACATGATATTTGCTTTATGTTTCCAGAAGATTTCGCACAAAATAATGTTTGGCTCAGAGCATATGGTTCAGACAACAAACTGACTCCTGATAGTGTATTTGACACGATCCTGATTGTGTGGAATTGCGTAATTAATTCTGCGGTGTGTGCCAATTAGTCCGGTCTAGAAAACTGAGATTAACGGCCGTGGGGATCCGTTCCGCCGATCATGCGACACCCTCTATCCGCTAAAGTTAGCACTAACTTCGTCGACAAGTGGCGGTCGCTCCGTCGGTAGAGTTCGCTTGCGGACTCAAGCCACGGAGTTTGTTTTTTTTTCTTTGTTTTGTTCTTAATATTAATTATAAAAATGAAAATCAGAAGTCATTTTTCATATAATTTGAGTGACACATATGGAATTTCATCAAGATGTGTCGAAAGACTCAAAAGATACATGTAAATATTCATTTTTTTTTTCTCCTAAGCAAGGTGGGCCTTAAAGTTAATGAAACTTGACCTCAGTAAAACGTAGACTTACAGTCTGAGAAAAATCGGTTACAAACTTGCGCACAGCAGACGAGTGTTCAAGTTTTCTAATCGAAATATATATAAAAATAGGGAAAGTCTCCATTTTCTTGTAAAGGAATTCTCGAGACTTTCTTTAAAGTAGAAGAGAAAATCATCTATTCTAATTAGGATAGCCTGCAACGGCAGAGAGCGTATATGAATCTTAGTTGAGTACTGCATATTCATGAATACTCCCACATGTTAAGTAAACACAAAAAGGTCAGAGTACTTAGTGAAGAAAGAAAAGACTGCCATAAAGCAAACTGTAGTAAAATAATAAACAGTTCCTACACAATCCCCGAACGAATTAAAAAGTCATTAAAAGTGAAATGCAATAAGCTGGGATTATTGAAAAATCTAATTCAAAACAAAGTAACTTATTTTTTGGCGATATGAAAGATATTTCACGTGACACATTTTGAACAATGGACATTTTCACGGGAGTTAACGTTTGCAAAACAACAGAATGTTTCATAATATATAGCGTACAATATATAGAACAGGTTAGTGTTGAGGTAAAATTCTATAATTTTATCCGAGAAGTGGTCAATTCAAATCTCGGCCTGTTTACTAATCGAGTTGACTGGATATTTTCCTCAGACTCTTGAATCAAACGCTGGGATAGTATTTTGAGATGGGCACAGGTTGATTGCTGCAATCCTATCCCACTCATTATTAATAATAAAAATGTCTTATCATTGGATTCCATACAACTCTAGCAGTTTAACAGATACATAAGCTAAAATTCAGTCATGTGACCTACCTATGAAATGAACATACACACTTATTTTAGCTGTGTCAAGATTCATTCCTCCAGCATGGACTATTCTGCTGCGTGGTGTGAGCAAACATAGCCTTGGTAGCAGAACAACGGACGAGCGATAAAGCATCATATGGCCATGAGTGAGGTTATGTAACTACAATCCCATTGTGGTTAGTTTCGAGAGGCAGAAATTAAACAACATTCAGAAATACTAAGTGGAACCTATGGTATAAATTCACCTTCTTCTCCGTGGTATAACCAAGTAACTAAAACGAAGGCTTCTATTTTCTCGGATATAACGCCGTGCAGTCCGTTGAAAGTCAACCAACTTTTCGGAGGGACATCCTCGGTGTAGAAGAATAAGCCAAGAATGAAATCAGCGTGAAATCAGATAGCAAGCAGAGCACCTCGGTTGACTTTTAACGGGCTGCACGGCGTTATATTCCAGAAGATAGAAGCCTTCACAGCCACCGTTGTGAGAAACTCAAATTATAAAAGTAACTAACTTCACAGGGCAGAATCCTTGAGTAGCTGACACAAGCTCAGCTGGTCGAGTAATTCACCTCCTTATATGTGACCCGAAGGTTCATTACTGTATTCACAAGAGCTCGCCATTTGTGCCAACTCTGACCCAATACACGTTCTCATATTCCATTTCTTTAACGTTCATTTCAATGTTATATCCCGCTCCACATCTGGATCTTCCAAAATCTCTCTTTCCTTCAGATTATTGAACTTTGATTTCCACGTATTTTCATTTTTCTCACGCGTGTTATTTGCCTTGGCCATTCTATCTTCCTTCTTATGACGCGAGATTAGATCCTGTTTATACTAATCCGTGACAATCAGTTCCTTCCTTTGAACGACAAATAAATCTTGTTGTGCTCTAAATGACTTGCAATTGTAACTGTGCCATCTGTCAGAGCCAAAAGAGTTCTATTTGCTGCAGTTAACTATTGTTGCGTGTGTAATTTGAAATGTGGCCGACTTGTTAGCTGTAGGCTGCTTAGGCCCAAGGTTCCACACGGGACACATAACCAGCACAAGGAACATAAGTTTGAAGATGCTGAGTAAAAGTATAAAAGGTTATTAACGCCGTCCAGTGTAATTGATATTTTTTTTAATCTTTCATTCTTTATATGTTTCGGATGAGGTGGAGCATCTTCAGAAGGACATTATCAGTACATAGGGACACTGCTATTACAATGTCATAAATATAAAATATTATCCTTTAACAATTAGTGCGATGTGCATGAATTTGTTAAATTATTGTAATAAGTCTATTTATAAAGTATTGTTTAAAAAATTGTTAAAATCTAGGACCAATTTGGTTCGTGTCCTTCATAACTTTTCTCTTTTTTATATTTATGACATTGTAATAGCAGTGTCCCTATGTACTGATAATGTCCTTCTGAAGATGGTCGCTCTGACCTAAACATGTAAAGGATGAAAGATTAAATAACACAACATTTATCAATCACACCGAACGGCGGTAATAATCTCTTACACAATTACTAGTCTGACGGACCAGGATTAATCAAGTCAAATGCTGAGAGAAATTGAAACAGGAAACATGGATTTATAAAATAGTGATATTGTCCTTGTCTGTGGACTAATTGTCTCTAACATCTTTTGAAGTACCCCCGGTCTTGTTACTAAAATTTGAATAAAATATCTACCACTTTTCCAGTGGATACCGGGGGCTCTTTCCATGAGGGTAAAGCGGCCGGGGAATAAGGCTGACCATTCACCTCAAATTAGTGCCGAAGTCAAGAAAATGTGGATCTCTACATCCACTCCACTATACCCCTTCATGGCGTAGTGCTTAATTAGTTACGCATAGGAACAACTTTACTTTTGTAACAAGTCTACAGTTCTATATATTATATCCTTTGAACTACCTAATAGCAAAATGGTGTGCGGAAGCATATCTGTTTAGACATCGATACAAACCTTATTTAGTCTGTTTAGCGTGCAGTAAGTTTTATTACGCGCCATAGCTCAAGCGATTAGTCGCTGGTTTCCCACCGCGGTGGCCCGGGTTCGATCCCGGGTCTGATCAAGTGGAATTTGTGGTGGAAAAAGTGGCGCTGGGGCAGGTTTTCTCCGAGTACTTCGGTTTCCCCTGCCAATCTTCATTCCACCAACTGCTCCACAACCACTCTCACCTATCACCTGGGGCTGGTACAATAGGCCAGAAGTGGCCGCTGTATAAGGGACTTAGTCCCACCCCACTAGCTATAAAAATAGTTTAAGAACGGAATACGATATAGGAGTAATATCTGATTGTAGCAACTTACATGAAAGCAGTCGTAGGCCATTAAATTAGGATTTTCATAAAGCATATGTGAAAAACCATCATTTATTATAGGTATTTAGTGCATGGGAAACTGAACCATCAGGTTTTTGTGGCATATGCTGACTCCTGTACATAAAGACTATGAAGTTCGTATTAAATTGTGTACAGAATAGCCTCACTTGACACGAGCAGCTCGTAGCAGATTGGTATGCATATGTACTCTTACGCTGCTTCAGGCGTACCTAAGATTTAACGAGTTAAAACAAATCCAAGGATGAGAATTAGGATCGCAAGGAAGTGCCAAGTTTGCAATATCGCAGACACAGCGTTTTCATAGCTCATAGCTCATAAAGTGCTCAGGGTCATTCCCGTAATAAAAAGAATGAGAAAATGTAAGCCTTCGTTGTAACACGGTGCTAGAGTTTTTCAGACCATAATTGCTTTTCAATTTTGTTGAAAATTGGCTATAGCAGAGTCAGAGTCAGAGTCAGAGTTACTTTGCCACCAATCACTTCTTCTTGGCGACAAGTTCTTTGAGACTCACGGCCAGTAATTTTATTTTTCAACTGAACACTTGCGATTATAATCCTTATGTAACATCCTCTCTGATGGGAAGATAGGTCTATCGTTTACAATTGCTGCTGGTCCTCGTCAGCGCAGACATTCTCTTATCGAAGTCCCGCGGGACTCGTGACCATATTTTACTGTCTTAGATTCGAGATTCCCCCAACCTGGAGGGCCATGTCCCCGTCTTTTATCCTCCAGGAACATGTTGGCCCGATTATAATCCCAGACACTGTGTTTCGGTATGCTACAAGCCGGAAAGTCGCGGGTTCAAGTCCCGATGTGGTCATTGAATCTTTTCATTTGACCTAATCCTTCCAGCCGCACTAGGCCCTGGGGTTTACTGAGCCTCTAACAGAAATGAGTACCAGGAATTAATGAAATAATTTTCCTGGGGAGTATAACGCGGCCGGCGCCCAAGGCTGACAACCTTACCACCATCTTTCAGCCGATTGTCTAGATAGTGTCACAGAACCTTATGGGCCTTCACGGCCTGGTACAGGGATAGCTTTACTTTACTACGACTCATAGGGCTACGGTGGAGCTATTCGACCCCACCTCCACACAGCATAGTGACTATTATACTTAATAAAATTGTTGATAGGTTGAAGAAAGAACACTGCGGTTCAGGCTTACAATGACTCGGTAATATTCAGTCAATTTTAAAGTGTTTTCAGCGCAACTTATGTACTCAATCAGTTCCTCTTATACCTTGCAGTGTCGAGGTTGTTTTATTCATTTCGATCATTTTTACAGACGGTAGGACTCCTTGGATGAGTGATCAGCTCGTCGCAAGGTCTCTACCTAAACACAGGACAACACAAACACAGAATAAACATATACACATATCAAATATCCATGCCTTGTGTGAGATTCGAACCCACGATCCCGGCTTCCGAGCGAGTGAAGACAATTCATGCCTTAGACCGCTCGGCTACCGTGACCGGCAGTGTATAAGAATAATATATAAGAATTCAGTTCGTACCTCACAGGAAACAGATCCGAACCCACGATCCCGGCTTCCGAGCGAGCGAAGACAGTGCATGCCTTAGACCGCTCGGCTACTGTGACCGGCAGTGTATAAGAATAATATATAAGAATTCAGTTCGTACCTCACAGGAAACAGATCCGAACCCACGGTCCCGGCTACCGTGACCGACTTCAGCAAAACTGGTGGAGAGAAATGAAAGAAGATATATATATATATGAGGTGTGCACATTTGCACGGAAAGCACCGAGGTACAGATTTTCTCTACTGTTTATTCAATGCGATCATCTGATAGCCTGCCGCATGTCACTGAGTCTCGTGGCTCGGTGGGCGGCTGAAGGATCTGCGGTAAGATTTAGAACGACCGCGCTGTATTATTCCATTTGCCGCTGGCTAGTCCACTGATTGCAGCAGCTGCTGACGTGGAAGTACTACATAGGGGTTCGGGGGTTCCCGTTGCAGAACAGTAAGTTATGGAGAAACTAATTACGTATATTGACGCTTCATGACGTCGGTGGACTATAGCTGCAATGTCTGTGAGTAATAAATTAGCGGGGAAAATCCAACACTAATTACCGTTCCCACGCGCCCTATGCAGCTTAAGTTCTTAGTTTTAAACACTGACTCAGAGGTTTCAAATCAGCTTAGGAAACCGATGTTTTTCTGCTTCGTGCAATGCCTTGTACGCCTTAAAGTGTCCTCATCACCTGTTTGATGAGTTCTGCTAAAGAGAAGTTCCCAGAATTAGTTTTGCTTCCGCAACAGGCAAGATGTGATAACTGCAGAAGACACAACATTACTGCAAGAGCATAAATCATATTAGAGCGAGTAGGCTACGTATTAGAAATTAACTAATTTATAATTCAATATTGTTGAGTTTTCTTGTGAGAAATGCTGAAAGTCAAGTGTATTACATGACTGAAATAGGAACTAATTTGCATTTAAAAAGTGACCAGAATTAACACAGTGTCACGTGTCCGGGGTTCCGTGACTGATAATAACGGGTTCCGGATTATTAACGCCTTAATACAATCACTCTTAATTTTTTTCCCCTTGGCACTACAGCCCCAGTGGGCCTAGGCCTACCTCCATGAACTTCTCCGTTCACTTCGGTTTTTCTAGATCTTACACGTTCGGTAGGACTCCTTGGGCTAGTGATCAGCTCGTCGCAAGGCCTCTACCTGTACACAAACACAGAAAAACGCACACATACAAACTAAACATCCATGCCCTGAGTGGGATTCGAACCCACGATCCCGACTTCCGAGCGAGCGAAGACAGCCCATGCCTTAGACCGCTCGGCTACCGTGACCGGCATCACTCTTAATTACAATCAATTAAAAGAGCTCACAATGAATCTACCGCCGAGGACTCGCTCCATTCTCGTTCTCTTACAACTTCTGAACTGACAGCGTTCTCACGTGTCCTCCCTTTATAACTTCCGAAAGAACCGAATAGGGATCACCACCTCATCCGTTGCTGCCGAAACGTGTTTAGCGAGCCGTTGTAGAGCAATGGATTTCACTGTGGTACTTCTCTGACTGCACACTTCCGGCGTTCAGGTATTGTGTCAAAATAGTACTGATCTTTTTGAATACTTAGTTTTTTATGTGCTCTTTAAAATTGGCGCAAAATGAGAGGTTTGTGTCTGCTTGTCCTTATCGGCGTTCCGGCTCCGAAACTACTAAATATATCTCGAATGAATTTGGTGTTCGGGGTTACATAGCGAACATTGTTGGACAATTTTACTTTCTGTTTCTAGAATAAAACATATGCCTCAAATCAAAATTCGTCGATTTTCTTGGAAACGGTTAATCGAAATTAATTGTATATAAACATTTACACAGATCAAACTGGGATATAACTCCGTGTATTGCATTGAAATTCAACCGGTGCTTTGAAGGAACATGTATTCTCCATCTTCAGAATCGAAGAATAAACCAATCAATAAACCAAGATGAAGCATGCAGTAAGCACAGATTCATGCTTTTATTCTTACATGGCTTATTTCTCTATCTTGAAGATGAAGGCGACTTGTTCCTCCGAATCATCAGTTCAATTTCAGTGGGTTATACGACATTATAACGCAGAAGATAGAAACCTTCTTCATGAGAAAAGTAATTTCGGAGTTAATTGTGAGTAACTTTTGGGAAGAGATGTGTATTACTTTTTTTATTATTGTTAGTGGGGTGGGACTAAATTCCTTGTGCTGCGGCCACTTCTGGCCTATTGTACCAGCCCCAGATGATAGGTGAGGGTGATTGTGGAGCAATTGGTGGAATAAAGATTGGCAGGGGAAACCGAAGTACTCAGAGAAAACCTGCCCCAGCTCCACTTTGTCCACCACAAATCCCACTTGACCAGACCCGGGATCGAATCCGGGCCTCCGCGGCAGGAAGCCAGAGACTAACTGCTTGAGCTATGGCGCGGCCCTAGAGATGTGTAAGAATATTTTAAATTTAACAAAATTAATTCTAATGTTTTGCACATAACGGAATAGAAAACATATTTCCAGTGCCGTAGGGAATATTCTTATACAGAATTTATATTCCCTAATATTCGTCCAATATTTGAAAACATGTTTATATTGTTTCCATTCCCACAAAACCTGTGTCATGCATTTTGTATGAACGTAAAATCAAATTATAAACCCTTCTTAACATATATTTTAAGGCTATCATCCAATTAGCCTGATATTTTGGCCTTAAAAATTGCAACGAAATAATTCAAGGCACTTTCCTATTTGCTGTCACTGCCACGGTGACTCGAGTGCCGGTACCTCTCAGACGGGCAATGACCTTCGAATTCTGCATCAAGGACAGAGCCCACAAACAATGCGCGATTCCTTTATATCACTGCCGATTACAGGGGTAGCCACTGTTTTCCTGTAGCGTGCCACGTTTAATTAAACGTTATAGTATAGCACTCCATGTACGACTTCAATGTTTTTCCGAATTCATGCTTTGTTTTTATATATAATATTATATGTACAATTACAACCAACTTCATGAAGCGGAGTCCATCTTGAGAAGGTAACATTCAAGAGGCTTATCAATATAATACCCACATTTTATACAAATAAGAAACGAAAGTTCAGTGCCATATTCCACAAGTCCTCCATTAGCTGGTATTCTGAACAAGATGAATCCATGTAAGTTCTGAGGTTGAAGAAAGTCGTCTTCTGAGATCTGGCGCCGTGTATTCTTCGTTTTAACCGACGTTTCGGAGGAACATATCGCCTCTATCTTCAGGGTAGTTGAGTTGCGTGCGAATAGAGATAGCTGTAGCAGCTCAATTAGATGTTTCAGCTGTTTGAGTTATACAGCTTGGAATGGAGAAAAGTACCTTGAGTAACTGGTATTGGCAAAAAGCAGTCCTCTTCATTTTAAAATACTATTAGCATGCCCGTCTAGTAAAATTCGCGCTGAAGTTTGAAGAATATTTTCCCTTCTTTTTCGTGGTTATTTATATTTAAGTTTCAAGGTTCCTAGCCTACGTATGTCGCTTTTATGACCTTCAGAACACGTTCTGTTACCATGATGTTTATGAAAACTTATGAATGTTCCAAACTCATTGTCGCCACTATCCCAATGGTTTTCTTATTGGGAAATGAATTGTGGACTCTACTCCATGCATGTAACAGCAAAGTCAATAATTCTTCAGAGCTCCCCACTCTAATTAAATATTCTTGGTACGTACCAATTTTTAAACTTCATAACATGTACTTTTCTCCAAATATAATTAGAATGATCAAGTCAAGGAGGATGAGGTGGGCAGGGAATGTAGCGCGAATGGGGAGACGAGGAATGCATATAGGATATTGGTGGGAAAGCCAGAAGGAAAGAGGCCACTGGGAAGACCAAGGCGTAGGGTGGACAATATTAAAATGGATCTTAGAGAGATGGTATGGGATGGTATGGATTGGATTGATCTGGCTCAGGATAGGGACCAGTGGAGGGCTCTTGTGAACACGGTAATGAAACTTCGGATTCCAGAAAATATTGGGAAATTCTTGAGTAGCTGCAGAATTGGCAGCTCCTCCAGAAGGGCTCAGCTCCATGAGTAAGTAAGAAAGCACGAATTTTTCTCTGACAGGACGCTTGTGAGAAACAGAGAGACAAGTAAGGGAGGACGGAGCTTTGGTTATTATGGGTACGGAATTATTTACGGAACTGAGGAGAAACACAAACAATCCAATCATAGCAGTTGGTCTACTGCCAGGATTCGAAGTCAGTGTCTTTCAGATACGAAGCAAGAATAACTTCAATATTTTTTAGCCATAACTTATATTTAAAAAGAAATAAATTATCGTAAGCAATGAAATATGTATACATAAGATCAAAAATGCGTCACAAAAAAAAAATAAATCAATAATATTCTCTCAGATATGATGCCGTGTAGTCTGGTAGAAATTCACAGACGTTTCCCTCTGCTTGTTTCTTACTTTCTTGAGTTACTATTCGGCACTAAAGATGGAAACTATATGTTCCTCTAAAACATCGGTGAAATTCTACCGGATTACACGGATTTACACATACTTCTCTTCATAGTCGCCTCTGTGAAAACCTCAAACCCAAATTTTAAAACAGGTTTCGTTTATCGCTGCATGACTTAATTACCCAGCAAGCGGTTTTTTTCTTGGCCAAGAGCAGTAGCATGGTAAATGCTGGGTATTAAGGCGCGTCCACATTACTCGTGCTCGTGCTCGTGTGACTCGCTATGCTCAGAAGTAATGTGGACGATATGACAAGTCACGAGACAAGCAAAT
>NW_019718275.1:592573-624254 GCF_002891405.2 Cryptotermes secundus
TGCTTTTTTCATTAGATTCATTTCTTACATTCCAGTGGAAGTATACTTAATGAATTCGCAATTACCGCGAGAAAGTTCCGTGTCATCAACAATTGCTCATAACCTTGCATTCATATTTCATAAATTCCCATTATTCATGTTTAATTGCGTAATAGGTTGAAGACGTTTCACGTTAAACATCTCTTCCAAACAAAGAAATTGGATAGAAATAATTCTAACAGGAGAGTGCACATTTTTCAAACAGCGATTTGGTTCATCCTGGTACGTCACACTAGCAATATTATAAAAGGTTATTAATTCCGTCCAGTGTGATTGAGACATGTTTTTTTTTATCAAACAACTGAACCACGAGGTGGTAGACACTCAACTTCCTTTAAAGAGAGGCAATATAAAGAACATGAGCTAAACTGCTTCTAAATTTTAACAAAGTCTTTTTAAACCACACTTTTAAATTAAGTAAGTATAAGAAACTTCGTGGCTTGAGTCCGAAAGCGAAATATACCGACCGAGCGACCGCCGCTTGTCAGCGAAGTTAGTACCAACTTTAGCGGATAGAGGTTTCGTGTGGTCAGCGCAACGAATCCACACGGCCGTTAATTTCGGGTTTCTAGACCGGAGCCGCTATCTTTCCATTCAAGTAGCTATTCAGTTATCTTCATGAGGCTGAATTGACCCCGTTACAGACCCACTACTTCTCAGAGAATCTGGTAGCACCAGCATCGAACCGGGGACCTCTGGATCTGTAGCCAGGAACTCTGACCACTAGACCACAGAATAATTTATGAATATTTTAATGTATTCATGCATGTTGCTGTGGTTGTTAAAGGATCACATTTCATGTTCATGACATTGTAATGATATTGTATGTACGTATTGATATTGACCAAACACATTGTAATAGTTTCCGCTTGTATTGATATATCCTTCTGTAGATGGTTTCTCTGACTGAAACATGTCAGGGATGAAAGATTAAAAAGGAGAGAGAAAAACATTTATCAGTCACACTGGTCGGAGTTGATAATCTTTTATACTTTCAAAGAGCGATTTTGTATTCTCTTAACGTTCATCTGTTGCAGATAAAAATCTGTGTTTGAGAAGTTATAGATGTTACTTAAGCGTCACGTGATGAAGACGTGGGCGAGCACCGCTTGCGTGATCGCTGTTTTGTTACGGCGCTGCCAATATGCAACATGGCGTCGAATCTAGAATGACTGATTAACCGGAAACGATTTTAAAGGAAGCGATCGTGGCCTAATCGAGATATACTTCCGGTCTATTCCTGGAGAGACTGAAGAGAACCAAAAAGAACTTCAGTCATGATAGTCGGTGTCCAGGTCGAGATTCGAACCGAAAACACCCCTAAGTCTACTTTATTATCGCTACTCCAACACACTCAGGTTTACTGCATCATGATCCAAGGGCAAAAGCCGTAGGTAAGAAGATGTGTGGGCCCCTGAACCATTCTGGATGCGGTCACTAAGGCTTTCATAGAATTAGAATTAATTTGGACATATAAGTCTTTAACATTCGTTGGTATTACAATGCTGTATCGTCAAAGAGAGACACCTGCGAATAAAGTAAAAATACATCGTACACACATTATTAAAAGATGCCGAGATAGCTCAATCGGTATAGCGAATGACTGCAGGGTGAACGGCCGAGAGGTCGGAGTTCAAGCGCCAGTAGGGTCAAGAATTTTCTCTCCTCCACGTCGTCCAAATAGACTCTCGTGTCAAACTTGCCTCCTATTGAATGGGTAAAGTAAAGTAAATGTATCCCTGTAACAGGCCGTGGAGGTCCATAGGGTTGAGACGTCAGGGTCCCACATTTTCTAGACAATCGGCTCAAAGATGGCGGTAAGGTTGTCAGCCCTACGCGCTGGCCGCCCTTTACCCCCAAGAATATTCCTGGTATTAATTTCTGTTAGAGGCTGAGTCGACCCCAGGGTCATAGTGCGGCTGGAAGGATTTGGTCAATTGAAAAATAATCCAGTGATCTCATAGGGACTTAAACCCGCGCGTGCCTATTGAATGGGTACCGAGAGTTATTTCCCAGGGGGTAAAGCGGCCGCGACGTGAAGGTGACTACTTATATTTAGCTCGAGCTGAGGTCAAGAAAATATGCATATACTCGTACATCCACTCCTCCATACGCCTTCATGGCGTAGTGCTTAATTAGTTAAGCACAGGGACAACTTTACCTTTTACGAACTGTGGTAACGAAAATGAAGATAGCCCAATGGTTGCAACACATAAAGATACCAAATAAAGAAAACTGAACACAAAAACTACCCCTGGAATAAATCACTGATGAGAAAGAGATCCTGAGGAAGAAACAGAGAGACCAACTAGAACTAAAGGGTTTGGGAAGAACCCTTCTGCCAAAATTTGCACAATTCAAGGTAATGAGAGTCAATAAAATGTAGTTTCATAATCGAAATGCAGGAAAATTTGTAAATGCAGTTATAAGCAACTTGGCTTCCTAGACAAATTAGACAATCATAGTGAAACTAACAAGCAGAGGACATGAAAAATATCACAAACAACCTATTCACAGATAGACTTGAAAGGACTCTGACGATGGTGTATACTGTACTTCTTTTGGCTTATTTTGGACTTCACCCATCGTCTGGTATGTAAAAGACAAAAAGGCAAAAAAAAACACGACGTTTCGGAGACTGGATCTGTCTCCGTCTTCAGGTGGATAGGGAAGGATAAACCTACTCAGTTGGGCCCCTTAGAAAGAGCTAATCTCAATCACTGGACCACTGGAAGCCTCAATTACTGCCAATTCTGCAGCTACTCAAGAATTTCCCAGCATTATATGGAACCCGAAGGCTCATTACCGTGTTCACAAGAGCCCTCCACTGGTCCCTATCCTAAGCCACATCAATCCAGTCCATACCACCATATACTGTCCCTCTAAGATCCTCCTTAATGCTATCCTCCCACTTACGTCTAGGTTTTCCTGGTGGTCTCTTTCCTTCTGGCTTTCTCACCAATATCCTATATGCATTCCTCTTCGTCTCCAATCGTGCTACACACATTGCCCATTTCATCTTCCTTGACTTGATCATTCTAATTATACTTGGAGAAGAGTACGAATTATGAAGCTCCTCATTATGTAGTTTTCTCCAACGTCCTGTCCCTTCATCTCTCTTCGGTCCAAATATTCTCAACACCCTGTTCTCAAACACCTTCAGTCTATGTTCCTCCTTTAATGTCAGAGACCAAGTTCCAAACCCATACAGAACCACAGGCAAAATTATAGTTTTGTATATTCTATTTTTTGTGTTTTTGGACAGCAGAGCCACAGGCTACATGTATGAGAAAAATACACTGGCTGCATCTCGTTCAGCTCCAAACGAAACGGGACTGTTTGCGACTGCGCGTCTGGTTTGTATAATCTCGACGGGATTAACAACATAGCTTTGCGCAGAGAAAGAAGGCCCGTCGTTTGGTATGCTGCAATGTGAATGACAATGCTTACAAATACGTATCGGCCTTGCTTATTGTGATTATACAATTAAGAGGCTCCTCTACCAGGGGTATGGAAAATTGTTAGGGGCCAAATTTTGGCATCCATATCATCTGCTTTAGCACTAAATAACTCTGTCCAGAGAAATCCTACGTGAGAAGCTAATGGTCAGTCAGTTCATCTAAAAGTTCTGTGCCTTTTATGGAAACCGAAAGTTAAATGCAGTGTTCTTTAGAGCCCGCCACTGGATCTTATCTTGAGCCAGATGAATCCTAACCGCATCCTGTCTTTGACATGAGATATATTAAAATTAATTTATCTAAGCAGCCTCAGGTCGCGCCATAGCTCAAGCGGTCAGTCGCTGGCTTCCCACCGCCGCGGCCCGGGTTCGATCCCGGGTCTGGTCAAGTGTGATTTGTGGTGGACAAAGTGGCGCTGGGGCAGGTTTTCTCCGAGTACTTCGATTTTCCTGCCAATCTTCATTCCACCAATTGCTCCACAATCACCCTCACCTATCATCTGGGGCTGGTACAATAGGCCATAAGTGCAAGAGACTTAGTACCACCCCACTAAAAATAAAAAACTAAGCAGCCTGATCTAAAGGCAATGCTAGATGAAGACAAATGCAGTCTAGTATTTGCCGTAATGGGGGGGGGGGAACGAACTCCGTGGCCTGTAGTCCGCAAGCGAACTATACCGACCGAGCGACCGCCGCTTCTCGGCTTCCAACTTTTGCGGATAGAGAGTGTCTCGTGGTCAGCGCAACCGTTCCCCACGGCCGTTAATCTCGGTTTTCTAGACCGGTGCCGCTATTTCCTTGAAATAGCTCCTGAATTATCCTCATGAGGTTCAGTGGACCCCGTTCCAGACCCACTACTTCTCAGAAAATCTGGTAGCGCCGGGAATCGAACCCGGACCTCTGGATCTGTAGCCAGGAAGACCACTAGACCACAGAGGCG
Source organism: Cryptotermes secundus (assembly GCF_002891405.2). Classification (NCBI taxonomy): domain Eukaryota; kingdom Metazoa; phylum Arthropoda; class Insecta; order Blattodea; family Kalotermitidae; genus Cryptotermes; species Cryptotermes secundus. The sequence continues at coordinate 597,010 of NW_019718275.1, forward strand.
GTCCGTAATCTGGTACAGAGGTCCTAAATACTGCCGTAGACAAAATAATTTCTTTCAGAGCGAAAGTAAATGCAAAATTTGTTCATTCCTAGCAGACTCGAAACTTTTAATATACCACAAACAGCATGGGATTTACATCTTATCATTAATCCAAGCAGACTACATGACGTCACTACAGAATGTTTATGTCCCGTGTTGATGGGTAACAGAAGAGAGAGACTTTGCGAGCCCTCCGTTAGATGTCACCCGTGTTCGAAACGTGACAAGCATTTGCAATTAGTAACCTGCTGGTAATTTAGAACAAGGCATCGCAGTTAGCAACGTTTATATGACATGTTTATTATAAAGTATATGAGACATTCTCACTGAAATCAAAGTAAGCCAAGCAGGCTAAAAATATCAGGTCAGTACTTTTGTTTAACATCTTTGTGAAAGGTAATCACTTCATCTGCCGGTCACGGTAGCCGAGCCGTCTAAGGCATGTACTGTCTTCGCTCGCTTGGAAACCGGGATCATGGGTTCGAATCCCACTCAGGGCATGGATGTTTAGTTTGTATGTGTGCGTTTTTCTGTGTTTGTGTACAGGTAGAGGCCTTGCGACGAGCTGCTCACTCGCCCAAGGAGTCCTACCGAATGTGTAAGATCTAGAAAAACCGAAGTGGACGGAGTTCGTAGAGGTAGGCCTAGGCCCACTGGGTCTGTAGTGCCAAGGGGGGAAAAAATCAGTTCATCTGACAAATGATTTGCCTTCAATTCCCTAATTGTTGCAACACGTAAGATATTTCTATAATTCTTTGTCTCCGATGAAGGCTCGAGAAAAACTCCACTTCTACACTGTAACAATATATTTTCCGTTCCTTCCATTTCGTGTCAAACCATAATTCCAATATTCACTATTATTGAATATCAGCAGAATCGCGTGATGAACCCATTTTGTTAATTATACAAACCAACGTGATGAGGGGGATGTTGCAGCCTATTCAAAGGCGCTTTCTGCAACGAGACTATATCTATAACGTCGGATGTTAGGATGGATGTTGAACGAGAAGATATTAGGAAGGAAGGAACCGTGGCATGAACTGAGGAAGACTTTGAAAAACATCGGTCAGAAAATTCGGTGACCCGACAGAGATTCCGCACAGAATCACAGGGTTTTTGGACTTCGTCCAACGTTTGGTTTCAGAAACTGGATCTGTTTCTGTCCTCAGGCGAAGGGGGAGACATCTACTTTGTTTGGTACCTTAAAAAAAGCTAACCTCAACCACTCTTTTGGTTTAATTTAGTTTAATTTCTTGGGGTTGAGTGAGACTGTCCACTTGGTACGTCGGCCACTAATTGACCTACTATACCAGCTCCGGATGATAGCTGATAATGAGTGTGGAGCAGTCGGTGGAATAAAAATTGGAAGGGGAAACCGAAATACTCGCAGAAAACCTACCCAGTTACACTTTGTCCATCAGAAATCTCACATGACCTGACCTGGGTTCGAACCGGGGCCGCCGCGGTGGGACACCGGTTACTAACACCCTGAGCTATGACACTGCCTCAGTCGTTCTTTCTAAGGGACCCAACAGAATAGGTGTCTCCCCCCTCATCTGAGGACGGAAGTAGATCCAGAGTCCGAAACGCTGTGTTCTTAGTTTTCAGAATACCGTACAATGGACAAAGCAAAAAAACCCAGTAATTCTTAGTGCTACGCACCATCGCCACAACCCCTAAGAAACTACTAGATTGTTACAGACAGACCAACCAGTTCAGTACCAGCGTCGCTGTATATACTATCTTTGACTCGAAATTCACTGTTTTCAAATCTAGTCGAAAATAAAAATGAATAACTATTCTTTCCCTACACTAGGGGCGCGGAGTAGTCTGTAGTTAAACATTCATAGACAACAGTCATAAACCGCTTACTGTACGGTTTCATTGCGTGGATGTGCAGTGCAAACACTTCGTCATCCATAGAAATATTCTGATATCTATCTTCTGATTTGGGCAAGGATATATGTGCGGAAATACCTAGAACATTCCGTTGAAATATTTCCCAGAACTTCGTAAAACGGCATATTTCTCTTTTTGCAATCCAGTCCTCTATCAACCGCTTATGATTTAATTTCCTCTTCAGCTCAGCTGCTAAAAATTCATAGAACTTGATTTAATATTCTTGCCCATACTGAATTTCTTTGTTCTAATAACTAAAACAAAAGAATAACCTAAAAAACCGGCCTGATCAAGATGCGAACATAGGATCACGTGGTTATAAATCTGTCTGAGTGGTCTAAATAAATAAGTAGGAATTTGTAGGGGCGAAGATTATGACGAAGTCCGAGACAGTGACGTTTCACAATGACGAACATGATGCCAACGAAGTCACTTGGGATTCACAGGAGTGCTGACGGAAGGTATGAATTTCAAGGAAATGTGCCACCAATGTGAAGTAGAGGGCAGAGCTACATAACTGGTTTGCGACGAGAGACGTTCTGGTTGAGTCAGTCAGTGATTCCTGCACGCAACCGACAGTTTACGGGACACTGCAATAGGACAACTGAATCGAACTGTCCCGCAGGCTTCTTGCTTTATATCTGGAATAACTTCGATTTGAATCTCGATACGTAATAATTAGTACTTCATTTTTAGCTTGTTTCTCTTGCTTAAAGGTTATTGGTGAGTAAGGTTATTGGATCATAATATTTTCTGCGACGGCCATTTCAACGTCTGAAGCATGTGACCGATCTTCACCAGAGGCCACCCCAGTGACATATTTATAAGTTTCTGCGATCAGTAATAAAATAACACACTGTCCGGCATGCAAACTTACAAGAAATTTCGGGTGCTCAAGAACAATATGGATTTACCAGGAGATTTTCAGGCCTGGTTTCTTTTATTGCTAGTGGAGTGGGACTAAGTTCCTTGTACTGCGGCCACTTCTGGTCTATTGTACCAGCATCAGATGATAGGTGAGGGTGATTGTGGAGCAATTGGTGGAATGAAGATTGGCAGGGGAAACCGAAGTACTCGGAGAAAACCTGCCCCAGCGCCACTTTGTCCACCACAAATCCCACTTGACCAGACCGGGAATCGAACCCGGGCCGCCGCTGTGGGAAACCAGCGACTAACCGCTTGAACTATTGCGGGGCCTTCAGGCCTGTTACTTTAGGTTACATGATGATGATGATGATGATGATGAGAAATGAATGTCACAAATTAACGTGTCTAATAACAATATATTTATTTGGTCTTACAGATGAATTGTTAGAGAACAAGACAACAATGAAATGTAACAAAGTTTTACTAAAATGCTGCGGCAATAGAACTGCCTTACATGTTTCGGTCCTATAGGATCATCTTCAGAATGTCGTGTAATAAAATGAAACTACTCACATGTTCGTTTAAACTTGTATTTAATAATTTAAGTTCAATTCCTGTCAGACTGGAAGAATTATATGAGTTAAGTTCAAAATACTATGAACATTTGCACACATAAGCTTAAGTAAGAGTGGTAAATTCTACTATAATTTAAACCACACATAGACGACATGTTTCGGCCTTTGGGCCTTCATCAAGTATCCATATTCACTACTGGCTGAGCTGTTCAGCCCTTACATCGCCCAGTGCTCGGAGCGGGTATAATTTGTGTTGTCAGTTTGGTATATTAGGGTGTAGAAGTAAAGCTATCCCTGTAACAGGCCGTGAAGGCCCATAGGGTTGTGAGAGGTCGAGGCTCCCACATTTTCTAGAATCGGCTCACAGATGGCGGTAAGGTTGTCGGCCACCCTTTACCCCCAAAGAATATTCCTGGTACTCATTTCTGTTAGAGGTTGAGTCGACCCCAGGGCCATAGTGCTGCGCAGTGCTAATATATACGCACTTGTTAAATTGCTAATTTGAAATAAATGTCAATTTATTAACATCTGTTGAAACATTAATTCCTTTTACTGCAATACATATATATTTTTTTATTTTATTCCGGCGTTTTGTGGAGGACAACACAAAATATACGCACTGTATACGTTGGCAAATGTAAGGGGTTAGCATGTAGTAAACAGTGATGCGGACTTGATGATGGCCGAAATACATGAAGCGTCTCTACAGAAGCTATGCTGACTGCAATAAATACAGCACATGTCGCTACGGTACAATATTTGCATATAAACTGGTTGCAGGCATGCTGGGGACTCTGAACACGAGGAATGTACGCCGACTGGTGGCAAAGCGCCTGCCGCTGTTGAACTGGCTACCCTATTACAAGCCAAGCATCGCGGTGGCTGACCTGGTCGCAGGCGTCACAGTGGGCCTGACACTCATCCCGCAAGCCATTGCCTACGCATCCCTCGCGGGACTCCACGCACAAGTAAGGTCGCGCCTTGAGAAATGTTTTGTTGAAGCGAAAGGAATGTGCTTATTTAGTGAGACATAATTTTGTCAAGCGGAATTTCCAAAAGAAAATAAATAATACAGTAATATTCTCTTAAACCACTTCATAGACAATGAAGTAGCCTTTATTCTAACGAAAAGAATTATTTAATAAAATAATATTTTAATAAAACGACTGTGACCACTCATGAGTAATATTCAGTCCCACATTTTCTATACATGAACTAACCGGTGTCTGTTTAATACCCGCTGTCTGCACCGCAGACTGGAGCTGAGCCCTTCTTGAGGAGCCGCCAATTCTGCAGCTACTCAAGAATTTCCCAGCATTTTATCGAACCCGAACGTTCATTACCGTGTTCACAAGAGTCCTCCACTGGTCCTTATCCTGAGCCAGATATACCCAATCCATATCATCCCATCCTGTGTCTCTAAGATCCATTCTAATATTATCCACCCACTTACGTCTTGGTATTCCCACTGGTCTCTTTCCTTCTGGCTTTCCCACCAATACCCTATATGCATTCCTCACCTCCCACATTCGTGCTACATGCCCTGCCCACCTCACCCTCCTTGACTTGATCAATCTAATTATACTTGGAGAAGAGTACAAGTTATGAAGCTCCTCATTATGCAGTTTTCTGCAACCTCCTGTCACTTCATCTCTCTTCTGTCCAAATATTCTCCTCAACACCCTCAGTCTATGTTCCTCCCTTAAGGTCAGAGACAAAGTTTCACACCCATACAGAACCACCTGCAAAATTGTAGTTTTGTATATTCTAATTTTTATGTTTTTGGACGAGAAGACAAAAGGTTCTGGACTGAATGGTAGACACTGCACACATATCCATGCCTTCAGTGGGATTCGAAATCATGATCCCAGGGTTCGAGCGGGCGAAGACTGCCGTTGTGTTCGGCTGGCAGGCAATACGTGTATACTTATTAGATCCTGAGTGGATAGGCTATTGACAATGCATCCCGGTGTTTTTGGGTCACGTCTCAATGGGACACTCTCATTTCCGCAGTATGGTCTGTATTCTGCCATGGCGGGTGCTGTGGTCTACATCATGTTTGGGACCTGCAAGGAAGTGAACATCGGTCCCACGGCGCTGATGTCACTGCTCACTTACACGTACACGCACGAAACAAACCCGGACATGGCGGTGCTTCTGTGTTTCCTCACCGGCTGTATAGTGTTTCTGTGTGGCATCCTGCAGCTGGGTTAGCATAATCCATAATTTGTTTATTTACTTGTATACAGTTCTGTCTTCTGGGATATAATGTTGTGTGGTCCGTTGAAAGTTAACGGACGTTTTGGGGGAACATGTCGGCTCCATCTTCAGGGTCAACGAATAAGCGAAGCAAGAAACTAGCGTGAAGGCCTACTAGTTACCTGCTTCATGCTGGCCTACTGACGGAATGCAGGCCGTTATATCCCATGTCTACTCGTTACCTGCTTCATGCTGACCTACTGACAGACTACAGGGCGTTATATCCCATGTCTACTCGTTACCTGCTTCATGCTGACCTACTGACAGACTACAGGGCGTTATATCCCATGTCTACTCGTTACCTGCTTCATGCTGACCTACTGACAGACTACAGGGCGTTATATCCCATGTCTACTCGTTACCTGCTTCATGCTGACCTACTGACAGACTACAGGGCGTTATATCCCATGTCTACTCGTTACCTGCTTCATGCTGACCTACTGACAGACTACAGGGCGTTATATCCCATGTCTACTCGTTACCTGCTTCATGCTGACCTACTGACAGACTACAGGGCGTTATATCCCATGTCTACTCGTTACCTGCTTCATGCTGACCTACTGACAGACTACAGGGCGTTATATCCCATGTCTACTCGTTACCTGCTTCATGCTGACCTACTGACAGACTACAGGGCGTTATATCCCATGTCTACTCGTTACCTGCTTCATGCTGACCTACTGACAGACTACAGGGCGTTATATCCCATGTCTACTCGTTACCTGCTTCATGCTGACCTACTGACAGACTACAGGGCGTTATATCCCATGTCTACTCGTTACCTGCCTCATGCTGGCCTACTGACGGACTACAGGGCGTTATGTCCAATGTCTACTCGTTACCTGCTTCATGCTGACCTACTGACGGACTGCAGGGCGTTATGTCCAATGTCTACTCGTTACCTGCTTCATGCTTGCCTACTGACGGACTGCAGGGCGTTATATCCCGTGTCTACTCGTTACCTACCTCATGCTGACCTACTGACGGACTGCAGGGCGTTATGTCCAATGTCTACTCGTTACCTGCTTCATGCTGACCTACTGACAGACTACAGGCCTTTTATATCCCATGTCTACTCGTTACCTGCTTCATGCTGGCCTACTGACGGACTACAGGGCGTTATATCCCAGGAGACACAACTATTCATGACCACTGCTGTGAGAACCTAAAATCCTACGCTTCTTTGCACTTTATAGCACGACTATCAGTGACTCACTTTATGCAGAATGACAGTGAAAAATGAAGTTGGAATTGTGTGGAAGGAAGCGGTTATGACCTAAATTGGGAGCCAGGATAGCTCAGTCGGTATAGCGACTGGCTACGGGCTGGACGACCGAGGGGTCGGAGTTCGAGTCACGGTAGGGTCAAGAATTTTCTCTTCTCCACGTCGTCCAGACCGGCTCTGGGGCCCACCCAGTCTCCTATCCAATGGGTACCGAGGGCTCTTTCCCCCGAGGTAAAGTGGCCAGGGCGTGAAGCTGACCACTCGCCTCCAACTGGTGTAGAGTTCAACAAAATATGGCTCTATACATCCACTTCCCCATACGTCTTCATGGCGTAGTGCTTAATTAGTCAGGCACCGGGACAGCTTCATCTTTTGCCTTTACACCGGAATTATCCCCGGAGGGAGGAGAATTACGAAACCCTCAGTCATTATAATCGTGTTCTGCAGAGATTCGAAAGAGACATCTTTCCAATATGAGTGACAAGCAGTGCCGCTTGAGCGCTTGAGTCTGCTTTCTCGAATGAAGTACGTTTCTAGTTAGGCATCTTAAATTAATTAATAATTTGACCCGATATACACAATGTTGATCCTGTATGAAAATCTTCTCGGGCGATCAGCCGTGTCAATGCTGATTTAAAATCCAACTTTTCTGAGATCTCCCACGCGCTCATTAAATGCTGTCTCCTGCCGCATTTTGTGTCAATAGAATGAGGTATTGTTTTGACCAGACTGGTATACTCTTATATAGTGCGGTCGCATTTTATGCAAATTTGAAATAGTGCGATACAACAAATATGAATAAAGTCTCATTTTATGAGCATAGTTTGAAATAATGTGAATCCACCAACCGCCAACAAAATCGGCAATACGTTTATTCCTATGAGGAAACTTGTCTGGAATTATGCGATATCTTCAGGGACTCGTCCTCACATAAAACACGATGTATGATTATTCACCACATCGAACTTGATGGTGGAGATGAAGGAGATCTCTAAAACGTTGGATTTTAATTCGACATTGACATGGTTGATCCCCTGAGGAAATTATTCGCCGCGTATAAATCATATATTTTTTTTAATTCGCATAGCGGGGGGTGGAGTCCAGTTGGGTCCACTCGGCACGGCGGCCACTGATTGGCCTATTGTAGCCTGCCCCGGGTGATTATGATGATGGAGAATTTGGTAGAATGAAGATTGACAAGGGAAAACGAAGTACTCGGAGAAAACCTACCCCAGCGCCACTTTGTCCACCACAAATCCCGCTTGACCAGACCCGGGTTTGAACTCGGGCCGCAGCGGTGGAAAGCCAGCGACTAACCGCTTGAGCTATGGCGCGGTCTAAATCATATCTTACTTAAAACGCTAATTTCAAGTCTTTGATGCTGAGTAGTGAGATTTCCCCTTAGACCCTTTATCTCCGGGGAATTCTAACATAAAGGCAAAGGTAAATTGTCCTTAAGCATCAAGCATAAAGATACGCAGGCTTAGGGGAGTGAATATGAAGTGTCACTTGTCATTAAACTTTGTACTAGTGTAGATGAGTGACCAGCTTCAAGGTTCAGTCGCTTTACCTCCACGGAAACTGAATAAAATTATATATGAAGAGTGACGATGCTACATTAGTACAAATATTATGTCTTTGGACATTACCCATCGTCTTGTATTTATCTAAAGACCGTCTTGTTTATTTTTCCAAACACAACGTTTCGGAGACTGGATTTTGTCTCCGTCTTCAGGTAAAACCTACTCAGTTGGGCACAATCAATAGAGCCAGTCCCTCTCTCGCAGTAAGTTTTAGCTGAAGACGGAGACAGAATCCAGTCTCCGAAACGTTGTGTTTGGAAAAATAAACAGGACGGTCTTTAGATAAATACAAGACGATGGATAATGTCCAAAAACATAATATTTGTAGTAAGTAACGCTATTGCATAAGACGGAACGTTTTGATGCAGGGTTTCTGGTAGAATTCGTATCAGTACCAGTAGTTGCTGGCTTCACGTCAGCATCAGCCATCATAATTGCGAGCTCCCAAGTAAAAGGTCTGTTTGGATTGAGCTACAGTTCCGAGGGATTCGTGGATTCCTGGACCAAACTGTTCCAGAATATTGGCAGCACGAGGATGTGGGATACGGTGCTGGGCGTCTGTTGCATCATCAGCCTACTGTGTCTCAGGGTGAGTAGCGTCAGATAGAGGTCTGAATATTGGTTGAGATGTTACTGGTTATCTTCAGTGCTTCCAGATGAATTCCTCGACAGCACCTTTAAATAGACCATGATCTCTACTCGCCTTTCATGAACATGTTGCAAAACATTCGGCGCATTTTACCCTATACAGTTTAAGTAGCATCGTCAAACTCCTAAGAATTCACCAAACATCGGTACCAATCCTTATGTACCTTGAAATACCAATTATTTTTTTATTGCTAGTGGGTGGGACTAAGTCCCTTGTACTGCGGCCACTTCTGGCCTGTTGTACCAGCCCCAGATGATAGGTGAGGGTGATTGTGGAGCAATTGGTGGAATGAAGATTGGCAAGGGAAACCGAAGTACTCGGAGAAAACCTGCCCCAGCGCCACTTTCTCCACCACAAATTACACTTGACTGAACCGGGATCGAACCCGGGCCGCCGCGGTGGGAAGCCAGCGTCTAACCGCTTGAGCTATGGCGCGGCCTAATTAAAATATTACTTAAACCTAAATGTGACTATAGCGAATGTCTACGGGCTTAGGTGAAAAGCCACGAATTTCTAGTGACGTTATAACTGCCGCGGTCTTACTGTTCCTTACTCAAACAGGCAAAGGGATTTATATCAGGACCCTCTGCCAGTAGAACGAAGGACCTGTTGAAACTAAACAGACATCAATTAAGAAGGGTGGTAGGATTACTTACTGGACACTACCACCTAAAAGGACACCTTTTCAAACTGGGACTGACAGAGGACCCACCTGTGAAAGGTGCCTACAAGAAGACGAATCAGCCACACACATCCTGTGTGATTGTGAGGCCATAGCTTACTTACGATTTTGTCACCTGGGTCAATTCTTCATGGAACCAAGTGACTTTTATGCCCCCCCCCCATAAATAAAGTCCTGCATTTCATTCGAAATGTAGGATTAATGAAGGGTTAATCCAAAGGGTAAGCACAATAGATCACTGAAGGTCGCACTGCGAGGGCCGGATGTCATGGCCCACTCTTTACACATACTACTATTGTTCCTTAAGCTGAAACGTCTGAACTTGATTATCCCTTATCTACGTATTTCGCTTCCACATTTTACCATTTAATTCACCCAAATTTCTATAATATTTCAAAATTGGGAAATCTATCAGTGTTAGAGAGTTTTAAGTAGAATTGTACTTAAAGGCTGTCTTCTGTCTATCAAGAGATGACCTCTATTGTTATTGTTGTTATTATTATTATTGTTATTCATGCTAACTGTGTAATTATTATAGACTATCATTTTTGTATTCTTTTTTTTTAATTATTTTTGTGTATTTCTCTATTCGTGCTAGCTTTGTAATTGGCCTCTGTGCTGTTAAGTTTGCACGTAAATAAACATGAATTGAATTATTATTATTATTATATTTGTTGTTTTACTGCAATTGGGTGTTCACCCGGTGGCAGTAGACCTTAGACTGGGCAGTAGACCTTACACTGACACAGACAAGGAAATTAGACTGTACATAAAGGGAACAATGCAAAACAAGGTACACACAGTAAACAAAGTAGAGACATTGCATATCCAAACATGTACAGTTAACTATGCAGTACACGCGTTGCAAGGACACACACACACAATAATCCCAGTGCATTTGAGTATCCTGAGTAAGGGCAATACTATTAGAGTATTCTCAGTGTCTTCCCATTAAGAGAAGCCCAAGAATATGTATTAATGTTGCGATGTATGAACATTGTACTCTTGACAAATGTTTTGAAGTGGTAAAGTATATTATTCTATTCCCATTTTCATTACTAGTTTCATCTAACTCATTTCCAAAATATCTGTTTAAAACTATCTCCTCTCCTTATGTTTGTCATTGAAACGTCTTAACAACATTTTCCTATGGTGCTTGGGGAAGTGGTTGAAGTGGTTCGCCATGACACTTTCAAAATCTCAGATCCATTTTCCGTTCCTTAGCTCGTTCCAAATAATCTAACCAAGACTGAGAGTTGTGAAAAATGTCTTAACATGCTGCACAAAATCCCCAAGCTTAAGCATCACCTCTTGTCGTCTGTCCGCAACCCCTGATTCAATATACAGGGTTATTCATAAGTCCGTGAAACGATTTGAAAATTTACAATAAATAAACTACGCAACGGATACCAAATTTTATTACACTGAAATAGAGATAAACTCACCAAGTTTTTTTTACATAATTCACAGATGCTCGATGTGTCCACCTTTGCTGATACGGCAGACATTATGCGATAATCCATTTGGACCCACAACCGTGTCAGCATATCACGGTTGACCAGAGCCACAGCAGCGGTGATACGGTTGCGAAGACCCCTGAGATTAGCAGGCAATGGCGGTTTAAAAAAAAACGTGGAGAGATTCATTCTCTATCGGAGTAAGAATTACCATGATCCGATGCATAGTTTAATTGTTGTGAATTTTTAAAACGTTTCACGGACTTTTGAATAACCCTGTATTTGCAGCTACCCTCTATATATAGAAGCCGTCTCCTCCATCCGCAACCTGAGGACGCGACGCGACGCATCGCGGTGGGAAATGCCCCGGGTAATGTGGTCTTCTCTCAACATAGCATAGTTAAACAACATCAGAGAACCATTAAAAATACTTCGTTATAAAACGATATTGTATAAATCTTTTATGGATTTTAAATTTGTCTTCTTGGTGATACCAACACACATAGTCTTCCGACGATCTGACAATCCGTCCAAGGAGTCCTACCGTCTGCAAAAACGACCATGAAACTGAGAAATCAGCCCTATGCTCCAATGTGGGAACCAGAGTAAAGAGAGAAATACAAACAAACAAACAAACAAACAAACTCCGTGGTTTAGGACGCAAGCGAACTATACCGACCTAGCGACCGCCGCTTCTCAGGCGAAGTTAGTGCCAACTTTAGCGGATAGAGGGTGTCGCGTGGTCAGCGCCATATTTCAGTTTTCTAAACCGGAGCCGCTAATTTTCCATTCAAGTAGCTCCCCAATTATCCTCACGAGGCTGAGTGGACCCCGTTCCAGACCCACTACTTCTCAGATTATCTGGCAGCGCCGGGAATCGAATCCAGGACCTCTGGATCTATACCCAGGAACCTTGACCACTAGACAACAGAGGCGATCCAAAGAGAAATACACATACGAAAAGTACAAATCAAAGTTGTTTCAGTAAACTTGTGTGTATGCATTCGAAATGTGACCTTTGTATATCCGTTTTACAGAGACTAAAGGACATTAGGCTGGGTGAACCTGGGAAGGAGACCAGTCGACAGAGAGCCCTCACCAAACTCTGTTTCTTCATAGCTACAGGACGCAATGCAATGGTGGTTGTAATTTGTGCTGTCATATCGTACATCTTCAAGAGCCAAGGACAAACGCCATTCGTACTTACAGGTGTTAAGAATTAACAGTTAACTAACCTGCTTTGTGTCAAATACTCTTAAGGCGATTTTAGGTATACTCCGACAGGCTGACTGATCGTTGATAGATTTGTGGGCTCTTAGATGGGTGAATGGTTGGATGGAGGGCTGATATGGCGTTGATAGACTGATGATGAACGAATGGATGAGTGGGCAGAAGGGCGTGTATATATATATATATATGGGATTGAAAGCAACTATGCAATTTGCATCAGTGACCGAGGTTCATGGTGTTACAAAGATATATTATTTACTTGATAGGGTTATTCAAGACAATCCTGAAATTTGTATCAGCGTTAACAAGTGGAAAGTTCGATGTCCTTTGAAACTATATTAATATGTCAATATTTAAAGGACATAAAATAATATTCAAATTTTAAGTATGTATTTCTGTCACCACAGGTTAATCTAACCTCTAACAGAAGTTGGAATATTTAAACATATTTTTTCTGTTGCAAATCGTTGACCGGTTATATTAGTGACCGCCTCTGTGGTCAAGTGGTCGGAGTTCATGGCTACAGATCCAGAGGTCCCGGGCTCGATCCCCGGCGCTACCAGAGTTGCTGAGAAGTAGTGGGTCTGGAACGGGGTCCACTCAGCCTCATGAGGATAATTGAGGAGCTAGTTCTAGGAAATAGCGGCTCCGGTCTAGAAAACAGACATTAACGGCCTTGGGGATCCGTTGCCCTGACCAAGTGACACCCTCTATCCGCAAAAGTTTGCACTAACTTCGCTGACAAGCGGCGGTCGCTCGGTCGGTATAGTTCGCTTGCGGACTATAGGCCACGGAGTTTGTTTCTTTTTATTCCGTGAGGGCCAATATGAGAGACTTAGAATCCAACCCAGAATTAAACTCAAATTATAACAGTAAAACTGCTGTTCAATAAATTTTTAGTTATGTTTTTGGTAATGAATATTTGTATTATTGAATGTTTTATTTTTTAATGTATTGATGTCACTGAGAGATTTCGCATTGCTCCCCTTACATTAATATCTGAAGCAGCATTTAGAAGCAGATTGTCATTCTTATTTAAATAATCAATTTAAAATAAATATCGAAAAATCAGTATCGAGTTCAATGGCAGCCATTTTGTTGAAATATCATGCTGTAGTGCCAGAGAATCCCGAATACAGTGAATTAGTATAAAATGGTTTAATAAAAGGCTGTTAATTTCCATGAACTTTGTTTACGAACACAATTTCGGAAATGACGCGACCCTAATAGTTTTACATTTTGTTTCTTGCATTTCGCAATAATATTTAATTTCCTAATTTTATACAAATTGTGTGGATTCCAGGTCAGATCGAGGCGGGACTTCCCCACGCCGGACCTCCCCCCTTCTCTACCTTTTACGGCAACCAGACCCACAGTTTTACTGACATGGTGAGCCACTTGGGATCCGGGATAGCCATTGTTCCCATCATTGCAATTCTTGGCAATGTTGCTATCGCTAAATCATTTTGTAAGTTTCAGTAGTGCTGAGAGCACGGCAAATTTCGGTTCTCATTATGAGTTATAAGAGTTCGACCAGAAAATGTTAATTCACTGATCTAACTGGTCTGTACAGGGAGACATAGTGTCCAGGCCGGCTTGGGAGCCCAACAAGTCACCTACCTCAGGGATAAAACGGCCAGGTCATGAAGCTGACCACTCACCTCTATCTAGTGCCAAAATTAAGAATGCATGGAACTATACCTCCACACTGGGCCGCGCCATAAGTCAAGAGGTTAGTCGCTGGCTTACCACTGCGGCGGCCCGGGTTCAATCCCGGGTCTGGTCAAGTGGGATTTGTGGTGGACAAAGTGGCGCTGGGGTAGGTTTTCTCCGAGTACTTCAGTTTCCCCTGCCAATCTTCATTCCACCAATTGCTCCACAATCACCCTCACCTATCATCTGGGGCTGGTACAATAGGCCAGAAGTGGCCGCAGTACAAGGGACTTAGTCCCACCCCACTAGCAATAAAATATACCTTAATACACTTATGCTTAATTAAGCATAAGGACATTATCTTTCACTTTTATAGGTGAAATTTACGTTGTACATTTGTGACTAAAACTGCAACTCTTTTTTATTATTGTTTCTGCTTTTAGAATTACTAATGTCAGTACTGACGTATCACTTGGGTCCTGAATCAAGGATATGGTGTGTAATTATGGTACAGTTTTAAGGAGCTCTGGAAGGGATTGTTATGAAATAATTTTGTTGTTGTCATTATTATTATTATCATCATCCCAACCAGTACCATCAGATTAATATTTTAAGGGCTGAATTTCTTCTAAATAAAATATAAGGAATTCCGTTCTTACATCCCAGGAAACATTACTTCTCTGCTAGGAGTAAACAGTCGCTGTTCATTATGAGAACTGTAGGAGACATATGTATTCTGTGGGCGCAATGTACAGTTTATTGTATTAAAGCAAATGATACATGTACGCGTAGAACAACTGGACTTTAGGGGTTCACAATTTCATTTTTATAACGTTACTTAAAGGCAAATAAATTTTTAGTTTAAGACCTGATGGCAGGAGACCAATAGGTTGATCCAGGTGGCATAACAAAACAGGGTGTGGGCTGAATTCATAAGTTGGACAGGGGCTCGAGTGGCGGGATCTTGTGATCAAGGTAATGAAACTTCGCTAAAACAAATTCTGAACGTACTAGCTTCTATGTACCCCAATGTCGTTCAGTTGTGTTGTGATGTGGAATTGTGCGGCAGCAAGCGGTGCTATGTTGGACGCCACGCAGGAGATGATAACATTGGGCCTCTGCAACGTCGTGGGCTCCTTCTTGCGGTCCATGCCCATCAGTGGATCTTTTACTCGCAGTGCTGTCAACAACGCCAGCGGAGTTCGGACGCCATTTGGAGGCCTCTATACAGGTACAAAGGGTCGTTTTCTGTTAACTTGACTTAGTAACCCCTTCGAGATACAAATGATTCTAAATTATTGTCAGAGTTTACTTTCCCTATAAACGGAAACCCAGACAATAATTTAGAATCACTCTGTATATTCGGAAGGCGCCCTTCAAATTTCAGCTGGAACACCGGATATGACCCCATAGACGAATACGGAGAATAAAAACTTTAAATAGACCACGGCCGCTTTTTTCTACATCGTTTCCAATTCATCACGCATTAACCATCCTAGCATTGAACGTCATGTGAGCTAGAGAGATTATCACTAAATAAACCATACATAAACGGTATGGTATAGTCATATAGGTGGATACCAACATTTCGGAGGAATGTGCTACCTCCATCTTCAGGGTAGAAGAACTCTTTTGGGAATCAAAATCTGATCAATCACCGCCATAAGAAACTTACAGCTTCCATAAGTAACGTCTGTGATGTGGTAACATCAGGGTAATTGCTTCTTCGCAACTGCCGTATATAATAATTCATCAACCTGTGTAACCATCCCTGAAGATGGAGGCAGAATGTCCAGCCGAAACATCACCGTGACAGCCTCAAAAGTTATATGGGAGAGCCACGTTTCGGCTATGATATTTTTTTGTTCCTGATTCAAGTCAGAACAATTTATTATATTTTTGAGTTCCCTAAAATATAAATAAAATAGGTGTACCTGGTAAATGAGGTTAGTGTTGAGAGGAGAAAAATTAATTCTTGAAAAGCCTGTTAGTACTGACCTCGAAACCTCTTGTTGTTCAAGCCCCTTTCCGAAACACTGAAGGTCTGGATATACATAACTATCGCTTTCCGAGTTAGTACTTTGTGTGGGTAAGAAGTAAGATCTCTTACTTTGAAGTCAGAGGTTCAGGGAAACATTTCTGCTTCAGAGACATGAAGCAAGTGGTCAAAGTAAAATAATACATAACTAAGGACTTCGTGGATAAAATAGTTCACCTACTGTTAAGAGAGTAAAATCTAGGAGACTATGACGTGGCTAGGATGGTGAAGACAGAGAAATGCATACAGAATTTTTGTGAGGAAATATCCTGTAAAGCATCTAGTTAGAGAGCTGTTGGAGAAAGAAGGAAACAATAAAACTGATCCTAGAAAATTAAGCTATGTGTTTGAATTATATCAAATTGTGGGCTGTGGTATTAGAGGTGTTGAATTTTCGGATCATACTGCCATAATGTAAGTTACTTTGCTCAGTTTATAAGTTTATCTGTTGGTTTTTTATAATTACAAAAATAAATATATTATTTTCACGAAATAACACAGACGTTATTCTTATGCTGCATTTTGAATTTGAGACATGATCTATTTCTGGGACTGATGAACTTCAAAAACCCCCAACGATTTATTTTCTTCGCTATATATTATCAGTAGTACCTGGAACGCTTGGAAATGTGGTGTTGGAGAAGGATGGAGAAGATCAGTTGGACCGATTATGTGAGAAATGAAGAAGTGTTATTTAGAGTCAGTGAGCAGAGGAATATCCTACACGAAATAAGAAAACGGAAGGCTAATTTGATTGGTCATATCTTACGCGGTAACTGCCTTCTAAAAGAAGTTATTGAAGGAAAGATAGAGGGGCGGATAGAAGTGACCAGAAGACGAAGAAGAAGACGTAAGAAGATGCTGGATGACCTTGGGGACAGAAGAGGATATTTTCATTTGAAGCAGAAAGCTCTAGATAGCGTCAAGTGGAGGAACTGTTTTGGAAGAGACTGTGGACCTGTCGTCTTGATAGATTACTGATGAATGAATGAATATTATCAGAAAATTCTAGAGGTTATGATTGCCTAGCCATTTTACACACTAAAACGAAATCTGTAATGTGCATTAATATTCATATTTTTTAGAGAAATTCCACTTGGCAGAACAAAATATATATTCGTAGATTGGCTTATATGAACGCGGTA
Source organism: Cryptotermes secundus (assembly GCF_002891405.2). Taxonomy (NCBI): domain Eukaryota; kingdom Metazoa; phylum Arthropoda; class Insecta; order Blattodea; family Kalotermitidae; genus Cryptotermes; species Cryptotermes secundus. The sequence goes on from NW_019718275.1 coordinate 614,311, forward strand.
GAGTACTTGGTTGAGGTACTATGCTACAAGTCGGAAGGTCGCGGGTTCAAATCCCGATGAGGTCATTCGATTTTTTTCAATTTACCTAATCCTTCTAGCCGCACTATGGCCCTGGGGTCGACTCAGCCTCTAACAGAAATGAGTACCAGGAATTAATTAAATAATTTTCCTGGGGAGTAAAGCTCGGCCGGCGCGTAAGGCTGACAACCTTACCGCCATCTTTGAGCCGATTGTCTAGATAATATGGGACCCTCAACGTCTCACAATCCTATTGGCCTTCACGGCCTGGTACAGGGATACTTTTACGTCCTTATTACTTTTTATGAGAAAAGTAATATTAAGGTTAGTTGTGAATAAATAGAGAGTGGGAAAGTGGATTAGATGAGAGTGGCTCGGGATAAATAAATGATCGGAAATGAATTATTTTAGGCATCATGGTGATCCTGGCACTGAGTCTGCTGACACCGTACTTCTACTTTATTCCGAAAGCCACCTTATCGTCTGTGATTATCTGTGCAGTACTCTTCATGGTTGAGATTGGCATGGTGAAACCGATGTGGAAGTCAAACAGTGAGTATCTCTCTAAAAGGTTTGTGACCATGGCACATTGCTACTAATATTGTTTTTTGGACATTATCCGTCGTCTTGTCTATTTTTTAAAAAACCTGTCCTGTTTCTTTTTCAAAACACAACGTTTCGGAGACTGGAGTCTGCCCCATCCTCAGGTAAAACCTACTCAGTTGGGTCCAATAGACAGAAGATGGATAATGCCCCCCCCCCAAAAAAAAACAATACTTGTAGTGAGTATCATTAACCAGACCTACCCATATCCACTGCGTACGTCATATGGAAGAAAGCTTAGCAATAAACTTCACTGGACTGAGCCCTTCTTGAGAAGCCGCCACCTGTGCAGCTACTCAAGAATTTCCCAACATTTTATGGACCCCGAAGGTTCTTTACCGTGTTCACAAGAGCCCTCCACTGTTCCCTATCCTAAGCCAGATATACCCAGTCCATACCATCCCATCCGATCTCTCTAAGGCCCATTTGAATATTATCCACCCACCTTCGACTCGGTTGTCCTAATGGTTTCTTTCCTTCTGGCTTTCCCACAAATATCTTGTATGCATTTTTCTTAACCCCATTCTTGCTAGATGCCCTGCCCATCTCACCCTCCTTTACTTGATTATTCTAATTATACTTGGAGAAGAGTATAAATTATGAAGCTCTTTATTATGCACGTGTGAATGGCCAATCTAAATACTCAGGCAAGAAACCTCTTCATTAGCAGGGTCCGTATCCCTGCTAAGCATAATACAATTTTTTTTGTGAAGTTTTTACAACGACAGTTTGTAAAAGTTCAATTATTAGCTTCGTTATGTCTGTCTCCTTGTCCATCCGAATATTAAGTACTCGCGATCGGCTGATCAAATTTTCATTAAATTGGTACTCTTATTTTGACCGAAATCTGAAAAGAATATCGAGGAGGGGGAAACGATGTACTAAGCAGGTTATCACAGCGCGTCTGTCTTTCGTTTGAGGGAGGCTTAAATATGATTCGAATGAGGGACACCAATTCTAATTGAATCAATTACCTTTCATTTCAGTGTCTCCAGGTTCACGCAAGAATGTTGCGTCACACAGGTCACGGTAGCTTCCTCCCAACAACTTTTCCAATTCACAATTATCCTCTCTACATTTTATGTAACATATGCAAATGAGAAATCTTCCATAATTGAGCTAGGAAAGAACCGTCATAAAGTAATTTTGTGATAATTTAATGGGTAACGCTGCTAAACCTCTTGAAAATGCGATTTTGTCCCAGAGCGGGATCTGGTGCCTGGGTTCCTCACCCTGATTGCTTGCTTGGCCATTGGCGTGGAACTGGGCATTGTGATCGGAGTGGCAGTCGACATCGCCTTTCTTCTGTATTTCAACGCCAGACCAGGTGTTCAGGTGGAGCGATTTCAGGTGGGTGTAAAAACCATATTGCCTGAGCCCCTAATGCAGCAGCAATAGGGAGAAATTGGATTACACAAATTAGCATAGTAAAATCTTCAGTACAATCATTTCAAAGCCTGAAGTAAATCGTGGAGTCGCCCAGGCAGAAGAGTCTGATGTTCTTCCCGCCAAGCCTGAAGTCGCCGACACACATAAAACGAACTGGACAATCTATAGGCCAACAAATCACAAAGAAGAAAAAGTCATCCAGATCATAGTAGATGGAGGAAACTATCCCTTTGTCAAGCCTGGGTTCTTGGCATCTTAGAAATTTATACTCGAGCACTAAGTTCCACTTCAGAAGCACAGCAAACTAGTTAACTCTGATCTCTTATGAAATACATTCCTCAAACTCATTGCACACAAATTTCAGGCTACAAGTTCCAAGTGTTTTGATAGTAAGTTCGTCAAATCCAGATTTCCCAGCATATAAGCACTACCATAACATGGCCATGACGTGGTGGCGATATTGCAGTGTTCGTCCGGAGGACCTGAGTACGTATTGGTGACGCCGAGCGCTGGACTGCTGTTTCCAGCTGTAGACTTTGTACGAGAGGCTGTGTCGAAGGCGGGGGCAGAGGAGGTGGACGTCGTGGTGCTCAACTGCCGCCATGTGACCCGCGCGGACTTTACCGCGTCCCAGGGCATCCAGTCACTCTTGCAGGACCTCAAGCGTCAAGACAAACAAGTCGTGTTTCATAACCTGCGACCTTCCGTTGCCAAAATTCTGAGCCCCACAGAGAAACTACGCACATCAAACAGTGATGTCGAGCTTGAGCAGCTTCTTAAAGGTGAGCAGCAGGAAGATAGATTTATGGTACCATCATATTTGTGGGTCTCCCGACCTTAATAACTTCTGAAGTAGTTGTGTTCATCAGAAAACGTGGTACGATCATGCCCATATATGTTACCCTATCTTTGTACAACTTCATTTTGTGCCTCTATCAGCCTTTAAATCCTCCTTTCAGTAACTTCTTTTTCGTCCTCTACTTTTCGCCCCGTAAGCATTACAATTCCATTGAATCTTCGGCCACGTGTCCTCACTAATGAAATGTTAATTTCCATTTTTAAATTTATTAGACATTACCATTCTACATTATTTCTATGCCTTTCAATTTCTCCATTAAACATGTACAGCTAATGGCTATGACATCACTCACACTCAAGCAACTAGATGCTGACTTTGGGCCGCGCCATAGCTCAAGTGGTTAGTCGCTCGCTTCCCACCGCGGCGGCCCGGGTTCAATCCCGGGTCTGGTCAAGTTGGATTTGTGGTCGAAAAAGTGGCGCTGGGGCAGGTTTTCTCCAAGTACTTCGGTTTCCCCTGCCAATCTTCATTCCACCAATTGCTCCACAAACACCCCCACCTATCTGGGGCTGGTACAATAGGCCAGAAGTGGCCTCAGTACAAGGTACTTAGTCCCACCCCACTAGCATTAAAAAATTAGATGCTGACTTCTTACCGCGGAGGTCCGGGTTCAATCCCGGGTGAATTCTTGTCAGATTTGTAATGGCCAAAGTAGCACTGAAGCAGATATTTCCATGAGTCTCTTCGGTTTCCCTTTGCTAATCATCACTCCACCATTGCTACATACTCACCACAGTCTCCCCTTGAGGTGTGATAGCCTTCACTAGGCACCACATTATCACATCCTCCATGTTCAAGGTGGCCAGTTGTAGAGTAAGGAAGTGTTTTCATATGCTGCTGTGATAAAATTTTAATTATTAATACTTCTACTCCTCTTTTGATCTTGGCATATCATGTATTGCTGTACATTATCTAAGGTTTAACCAATATTTTGTAGAATTTCAAATATGTAAGCTAACACTGGACATTATTTCACTAAAGTGTCTGAAAATTATTTCATTCATCAGTATATGTTTATTAAATAATACAATATATAAATTCACTTGCTGATTCTGTTGGGTTTACATCCTAATTCTTTTTCTTTAAATTATTTTGTTTCTATTTTACAGTTATAAATTTTAATACCAGTGGGTTGTTGTTAATTTAATTAAATAAATGAGCGTTGTTCTAAATGATCTGGCATGAGGCTCTGTGTTAAAAGAAATAAATGAACTTACAATTCAACACATGGCACCACATTTGTTTTGTTACTAGTGTAACATTTTGTCAAATATGAATATCCACGGAGTTACTGGCTTTTGTGGTTAGGGTTTTCATAGTTTTATTCAATATCTGCAAACAAAATCTTGATAGTTCCCTCAAATAGGCCACAGTTGTTTGCTTTCAATTCTCGCTTATTTGCTGTTAATAATAATCAATTTTCTGACCCATTCAACATGATGTAACTTTTTCATTTGAAGAAGCAATGTTAATTCATCTACAAATCAGTTAATCAATTATATTTATCATTGTGTTCTTCAGGCCTGAAGTATCAAGCAGCAAATGAAAGCAGCAAAGAATACACGAAACTAGAGATGGCTGAAGTGTCAACAGGGCAAGATAATGTTCAACTCCAGCCAAGTACTGAACAAAATGACACGAGATTCTGATTTTGCACATGTCAAGGCTGTGAAATTGCAGTCTCTCCTGTATAATGTGAAAATGGGGCAGATTATTGGCAGCTCTGTGATTTGCAATGAGAGAGATCTGAGATTGAATGCAGAGAAGATGAAAAGTTGGTCACTGATGACATACTAGCACCCTTAATTTGACCCAACCGCTGCTCACATATCTTTCTGCAGGTTTGTAACCATGACTGATGCATTAGGCTACATTAGTATTTGTTGTCCTATGTCCACTGTCTGTGGTATATTTGATGTATACGACATTTCGAGAGTATGCTCATCTGAAGACGACAGCAGAGTCTTCACCCAAAATATGAACTTCAAACAAGAGGCAACATCCAACATAATACTGACACCACTGCTCACATAACGACCATGTAGTCAGTTTTAAAAAGAGCAAGAAATACAGATATAGCATAAAGTAATTAAACCTGGCAGTTCTGTAGTTCTGTCCTTAATTTTCTTCATAAAACCCCTACCTGTGTACATGTGAAATTGTACCTGTGCTCAAGTAATTATGAACTTATATGGTGGAATTGAGGTATAGATAAAGTACGTGTATTCTTGACTTCAGAACTGTATGGTGAGTAGTCAGCTTCACACTCCAGCCTCACTACCCCATGTACCCTTCAGCAAGGAGACTGGATATTCCCCTGTCTGTCAGTATAAATGTGGAGTCGAGGAAAAGAATCCCTATCCAGAATTGAAACCTAAAAATAAAATTAGAATAACATTCTACCCTGAGCATGGAGGCAGCAGGTTTCTCTGAAATGTTGGTAAGCATTTACCAAACTACATAGCATTATATTCCCAAAGATGGCATCCATATTAATAGTACCATAAAATGGAACAACATTCAGGAAGCTTGACATTAATCTATAAATTGTGTTTACCGACTGAAAGCTCTCTCTTGATCTCTCCTTAACACAGTGACAAGGATATGTTTTTCATGGAGATGAAGTTGCTTTCTGGTTTTCCTTCACCTCTTTCTTTCAGGCATTCTTTTGTTTTTCTTTCTTTCCTTTCCTCTTTACTTCATTTCTTTCGATTTTGTTTCTTTCATTCCTTAGTTTATTTTTTCTTCCTCCTCCCTTGCATTTTTATTATTATTCAAACCACATACTAAACACGGGGTATGCGTACAGGACCATGGCTGATACTATGGACAATATAAAAATAGGAAAGAAAAGCAGACAAATACTTTAGAGAAAGACTGCATCTATAGAATCAGCAAAGAAAACCTACATGTGAATGAGACATCCCCATATTTGAATCCATATACGAACTCCATACCAGAGAGCAGGACATATTCCCCTCACTTTCTTAAAAAAAAAGGCACCAACCATATGGAACATACAAAATCTCCACACAGGGAAAGCACAGCAATACAACCAACCCAACAGGAAGTTGTATCTAGATGAGCCACCCCAACACACGTAAGTAAAGCAACACATAAGCAGTAATAACAAAAAATATAATATCTCTTACATATTACAGGTAACATGCAAATATTAACACTGCATAGACAACTATATTCACATCTACTACAACAAACATGTCAACTGTAAGAACAAAATCTATAAAACAAACAAATAAGATATTATAAAAATACAATACACTTCTTTGCATATTACAGATAACCATATTCTGAGTATATTAAACACATGCTCCCGCATATAGCAAACAATGGCCAACATAGTTGCAGTGTAATTATGACATAAGTGTAACATTCAAACATAGTGTTCAGTTTAGTGTTTGAGGCAAGAAATGTTGACCTACTTTAAGGTTAAAAAGAGTTGTGACTAAAAAGTGAAACTGTGAACTAATGATGAACACAAAGGAATTTAATAACCTCAAGACAGCAAGTGAAGAGGAGGTAAGACATGTATGGGTGAATCTGTGAATAAGTTATTTGCAAAATTGTGAAATTGAGTAAATAAAAGTCTTCACATTCAAGCCTACTCTATTACACTTTGCAAAGACTACAGTATGACTTTTTTATTCCCTGTAAACCAATGTGCATATGCTTTCCATTTCACATACATGTATTCCTGTCTATTCCATTCATGGTCTGTTTTGACTACCCAGTGCTGTTCTATATTCCTTCATTATATTCATTTAAATGTGTAACCTTACAAATTCCTGGCTTCTGCATAGAAAGGACAGGTAACAACACCATGCTTTCGGCACAACCAAGCAACCTATTTCTTATTTTCACTCTCACACTACAAGTGAACGACATCATGAATTTTGAAAACAATGTCTGTACAAATTGAATGCTAGACAGCAAATAACATGGAACTGAGGAAAACTGACAAAACAGACAAGGATTATGATCACATGAAAGAACAAGCTCCATTTCCATCCTACGAAAGAGTGGACAAGCAAGGATCACTAACAGCCAAACCAGGTAGAGAAGTCCACAGTGACAACATGCAAGACAGCTCTGACCATGAGGTGCATCCAACAACCCAACAGGTATCAAAGTGAGAACAACCGATGGGTTGTGAAAACAGCAATAATGATAAATGCACTCACCATATGACTGGCAGAACAAAGAATGATACACCCAATAAAAATAAAAACTCCACTACATACAGCCTTTTCATGCTGCATTTTTACAGCAGTTTTGCCTTGTTGCTGGAGACCAATCAATACTACCAACAATACTTATATTACCTTTACAATACACCTTCTCCAGTACCTGAAATCTATATGTAGCAGCTCCTACTCAAATTGGACATAACACGTGGCAACCTGTAAGACAGTTCAACAGCTATTTCCATTCTTTCATTGCAAAACCATGATGTGATAGACTCATTTACATTCTTAGATTTCTCCACTCTTCAAACAATGACAATGCTCCTGGCAATAATGACCACACTATGACACACAATGCAAGCTATGACATACCTCTGACTTTCTGATTGCCAAATACTCTAAACTGTACACATTTTCAAAGCAGGGATAATTTTCATACACTGCATACCTAAGGGGCACACGTTTCAAAATAAAACTTTATAAATTACATATGTGGTACAGATGGGAAGGACAGGACAAATGTGACTGCAAGTGTGACAGCAACACACACAACTCTAAACAACTGACAGAAAAATTACAGGGAAACAGATATAAGCTATATACAGTACAGACAATTCAATTTTGTCACCAGATTTATTCAAATGCCTGACAAAAAGGACTGCAACTGTTAGAGCTGAGTCACACATGACACAAAGGAATGTCACAGAGCTTTGTTTGCTGCCTGCTTCTCATTACACCTACACTTCGGCCCTGAAGATGGAGGCAGTGCCTAACTCCAAAATGTCAGTGGGCATCTATCAGGCTACACAGCATTACCTAAGAGATGACAGTAGTCTTCATAGGCTGTTTCCAGCCTCAGTCTTCCTGGGTTTTTGTCTGAATCTTTAACCCCAAACAGGGAGACAGCACATTCCTCCAAAATGTCTGTGGACTTCCTATTATTTTGCATGTTTCCTGCAGGGAAACCCAGATTAAACCAAAGGAGAATGGCCTATAGTCTGCCAGGCTGGCTGCAAGTACGATTTCAAGACCAGCATATGGTCAAGACAGGCTTTTCAAGGTTGGCTACGAGGAAAAATACTGATACTTTTCGTAGAAGAGCTCATATATATTTTCATTCATTCCTATGGGAAAATAATGTATAATTTATGCCATTTCAATTTCTGCAACATGTTTTCCAAAACAACTGTCACATATGTGCAGGATTGCCTCATTATTAGCAGCACTGTTCATATTTCTATAATTATTAACACATAAGGACTTTATGAGCTTGCTCTGAGTTTAGGAATTTTTATTATGCTGTAGTTTATGGTTTCTGACAATATCTCTTCTTCTGTGGAGTTTTTACCCCATTTCCTTTGTCTCAGATTTCCACATTCCTTTCATTTATCTTTTATTCTGTTTATTGTAATGCATATACTTTGCTTCTTTATTGACTTGGGCTAAAACTTTGCAGTATATCCTCTAGTGCAGGCATGTCAAACTCAACTTGTACAGAGGGCCACCTCAGCCCTGTGAATAATAGTCCAGGGCCTCACTTCAAAATAGATTAGATTTTGATACAAGGAGATTTAATTCTATTTATAATTTAGGAATAATTTCAATATAATTACCTAAAGTCACATATCTTACAGTTTTAAAAAGCAAGAGAATGCAATTTTTGACAAGTATCAAACAACTTTTCAATATGTAAAAAGAGAGGTTACACAAGAAATTATGTTAGAAATAGCAAAACATTGAATTTCCTGCAGCCTACTAATTTATGTCTGCGTGAGACTTCTTGTCTTCTGGTCTGTTGGAAAAGTGTCTTTACAAAAAATATTTCTACTAAAATTTTAATATTGATTTTAATATCAATTAGTTCTAAAAGTTGAGGGGCCAACATGGCTCCTCTAGTGAATTTTCATTATTTGGGTGTTACTAGAGTGGCTATTTAGATACATCTCTTATGTGTGTTTGCATGACATTTTCATCCACTTAGTTATCCAGTCATTATTTTCAGAAAACCTATTCTACATCTTGGAGATGGAACTTACTTCAAAACTTAACATGTTCGGAAATGTGATGAATCTATAATCCAAATCACAGCTGCTTAATATTTACTCCCAATTTGCATTACTTAAACGTGTCCTACATTCCTCTGCAGTTTCTAAATGACACGTTTCCAAACTGGGACTGACAGATGAACGAACCTGGAAAGGTGCCTACAAGAAAACGAATCAGGCACACACGTCCTTCGTGATTGTAAGGCCATAGCTTATTTACGATTTTGTCACCTGGGTCAATTCTTCATGGAACCAAGTGGCTTTTATGATGCCCTCATAAATAAAGCCCTACATTTCATTCGAAGTGTAGGATTATTAAAGGATTAATCCAAAGATGAAGCACAGTAATCATTGAAGGTCGCAGTGCGAGGGCCGGATTTTATGGCCCACCCTTTACATATACACACATATTCTTCAGTAGTCTCATTTCTTATGTATCTAGTAAGTTTCCTGTAATAACGATAACTGAAACTTCATTATACATTCCTCATACATACAAGTTTAGCATCACGATCAGTTAATCCATCTATCACTGGTTCGACACATATTCCATATTTTCCAGTGCTGCCTATAAAAATAATACATATCACACTATTGAAGTAACCCCAAATTCTTGTGAGGAACTCAACTATTCACATTTGAGTGGAAGATGTTAACAGTGAGATTAGACATTTTCACAACATTCAGTTAAGATGCCACTATTTATTTCATGACAGACGACAAATTTAGGTTTAGATTTCTAAGGATAGATTATGTTTCCTAACTTGTTCAGGAAAAGTTACAATTCAACTGTGGGGGCTCTGCCACACACACACACACACACAC
>NW_019718275.1:624281-642734 GCF_002891405.2 Cryptotermes secundus
ATATATATATATAATCACATGATAAATTGACAAGTTTTGGATTCATGACTCAATTTATTTCAAGCTTTGATACAGCCTATGACTACACTTTACAGTTCGCTATTACACAAACAATAGTGTCCATAGTCACGTCTTCATTGCCATTGCTTGGTAGCAGCTTCCAACGGATGACATTCCCATTCCTCAGCATTCCTGAACTGTCCACAGCCTCAGCTAGCAGCTTCTAACAGCAACAGCTCACAATGACTGAACCCCAGCAGTTCTCCAAATAACTGCAACTCAAGTCAAAGTTATGTTATGGCCCACAGTCAGTCGGCCAGTCTGCCTCAGTGTGAAGCAGCCATCTGGGGTCTCCTCCAACCTGAAGGGACAGCAGGTCAGGTCCCCCAGGAACTGGGTGGCCCAGTTATATCCCCAGGCATTGGGTTACTTTTCACCGCCTTCTACAGCTCACAGGGCTATAGCAGTGGTACTGCTAACTGGTCCTGGTTATATCATCAGCTTCCCTACTCACCACACTTACTTTTCCCACAACCTTGGAACAATCTGAAAGTTGAAAAAATACATTTGTATTGCTGTGTCTATGTTTTACAACATTACAGGACAGTAGTGACAAAAGTAATTTTATGTGACACATGGGCAAGTCTTTGATTTGTAATGTTACAATAATTCCTCTCACATCTATTTTCACAGCTCCCACTCCAAACACATTTCGACCAATGCTGCTGTTCTAATATCTCTTAGTCTGCCACCAACCACTTCTGTGGAGTAGAAATGGCAATGACATGAATTAATTCACCTTCTACATCTCCAAGGTTGTCAACACATACCCTAGTTCAAGGAATGGAAGGACCCCACTTCACACAATCTTCACCTCCAAATTTTCTAAATTTGAGTATACATCAGACTTTTTAATGTTCCAACAATTTAAAATCCCGAACATTTTCTGCAATTTCATAATAGTTTTTTTAATGTTATTAACACATGAGAACTGTTCATTTCTCAACAGTTTAGTATTCTTTTTATACAAATAATTTTCTTTAAATTACCATAATTTCCTAATCTTCTCCACTGTCATTCTGCATTTAACTCGTGCTCGTCACTGGGACGCCGCCACAACATTCACCCACGCTTGCTTGGGTAGGTCTCCTGCATAAAACGTAGGCTTCAGGTTGGATTGCACCTATTCACATCCCTTCACTTTTGGGCACATCTACACACTGCAATAAGCTTATGAGCGGGAAACACCTAAGGACTTCAAGTCACAAAACAAGTAGCTATTGCACCGAATAAAACACACATTCTATCTGTTATACTGTTATTAGATGGAATTTTCATGTGAGCACATTTGTCAGCATACATCCTATCTATTGTACATAAAATAAGGATAAATATTGAAATTACTTGCAATTTGCCTCCGTTATGAATTCAAGTCGTCCATCATGGGGTTCCACATATACCAACATCTGCATCCCGAAATTCCCAAATTCAAGTTCCAACGTTATAATATACCTTGCAAACTTTAACTTGCCGAATATCATCTGTACATATTTTCTACGGAAATATTTTTCAGTTGCATTCCTTCATCTTCTTTACACCACCTGGAACAGGCCCCACAGGTTGTATCTATCATGGATTCCTCGAACGCAAGATTTGGAAACGCTTGCCCGATTTCAACGAAACTCGGCAACAAAGATGTGCCACTCAAGAAAATCCCAACGCCATCATTATCCATCTATCACCATCAGTAACAATAGCACGAAGGGCGCGCGAACTCCAAGACGACTTAGCAAGACCCTCGAACACACTCGGACAGCTCGAACAGAACACAACTGCGCAACCAACTGCGCACCTTTCCCCTAATTGGGTCAGCACTTCGTGGGATTCAGGTACGTTAAGTTCAAATTTGGGGTGTATTTCGGAAAATTTATTGTCAAATAAGGATTGAAATCCTAAAAATCTCCAAAATATTTTAAATACTTTTCTTATTGGCAATAAACACTTCTTTTTTACTTTTAAAATATGCGAAGTAAATACACATTCGACAGCTTGAATCCTTTGCTTTATAGTAAATTCGTGTTAATTGACGTTCGAAATTCTGTAAGAAGGGCCAACTTTTTGTATTCTAAAAGGCGAATTGAACACACATCACTTCTTAGCTCGCAAACGTAATTGGATTTCTGTCTGCCGAAACGCATACATTTTTTCGTCTACGTCTGCTGTTCCTGAGGCTGCTTAAAGGTACTTCGTGTTTGAGGTGACTGTTGCCGGGTATGGGACACATTCACTCATCTAGCTCACTTTCCATGGCATTGTGACGACCGGTTGTGACCCAGAGGCCGCTAGAGACCTAGAGACAGACGGTCCACAGCCTCCACAGCGATCCAGAGATGTGTGCGGAAACAATTAGAACGATTTAGACATTTAGACCATTTAGACTGCGGTTGGTGATGGTTTTGTACCAAAATGGGTAGTATACCTATTATTTCGCACGAAGTAGTGAATCCAGTAATAAGGTTTATAGTTTAGTATACCTCAAGAAAAATGAAGAAATACGGTTGGAAGTGGCCCAAATTGTTAGTATTGTGTTTGTAAACTGTATTTATTCGTATTCGATGATTAGAGTTAGGTTAGGTTGACCGTACACTTACGCCTGAAGAGTTTTATGTGTTGCAGGTTTGCAGACGGCAATGGTGTAAAACTAGGGATGATATCTAAGATGGAAGTGTTTCGACGGTTAAGTGTAATTTTACAAAAACCAGAAATTATACCCCATTTCCAGGAAACTATGGTTTCAAATGAAAAACAAAATGTACCTAAGTCATTAGCGGATGAATTCGATAAATTTGGCTTGATGTGGCTACATACATTTTCCCCGTGCTTCCCGTTGGATGGAAATAAGGTAATGATTTTTTTTTTATTATTTAAATTGACTTACATAACATTTAATATTGTAATTTCTGTCAGGTTTGTAGGAGCAAAGCATAGCAACTCACTGCATTGTATGCATGTCAATATTACTTTTAACTATTCAGAGCTAACTTGCTGATCCTGTTTGAATACTGGTGAAAATTGAATAAAATGAACTATACCAAAGTGAGAAACTTTACTGCTATTAACTAGTTACTTGCTGGCAGCACTGTATAAGGCATGATAGAACATGAATGTAGATGTTACAGTTGCCATCACATTTTCATTGGACTTGCAGTTCCAACACAATCTAGCACGAGGGAACTTGGCCACAATATCACATGAACTTCCAGATTTATTTTCATCTTAAGCATTTGCCAAGCGAGGCAGTATTAAACAATTTGTCCGTTAAAGTCACAAAAACTGAACACTACCTGAATGCTACTTATCAGACGTGCGAAGGGAATTAAAAGACTATATTTGTCTATTGCAAAATATAAGGGTAAACTTCTTAGCACTACATCAGGAAGGTGAACAGACAAGAGGTGAGACTAACACTCGTCTCAGATGCATGGAATTGTGGCATCATGGGAAATAAGTATGTGCAGCAGTAATATCATCTATGATTTTCCTATTCGTGTGTGAGCTTTAAGTCTTCGATTTCGTTGATAAGAACTAAACTCCTTTTAGGTGCTGAGCCTGTTCTTTCTTGACACAAAATCCCCGATTTTTTCAGCCCTTTGCATTTGATTGAGATTCCATGAAGCAAGACTGTGATTTATGGTACCATAGGACTGTATTTTAATGAGAATATAGTCTTCTCATACTCCTAAACATTTTCCATTTCATGTGATTTTTTTTTTTTTTTCAGATTTCTGTCATAAATGAGCCCAGCATATTCTATAAGACAGTAGCGGAGAAGTGCCAGACAGCCAAGCAAAGGATAACATTAGCATCTTTGTATTTGGGAACTGGTCACTTAGAGGAACAATTGGTAAGAACTACTGAAGTCATGCACAACTGGCATAATTTGCACACTCATACTTCTCTTAAAAGATGAGAAAAAAAAGATCTGATTTTTATATATATGCAGAATAAACGTGTTAGTGAAAATTACAGGAATGTAAATATAGAAACAATAATAAAGTGTGTCAAATCATACAAAGACTTCTATTTCCCAGTATTCACTAGAAATTACTGTATTATTCTTGTGAAATGTGTAAAATTTATTTTGTGTGCATCATAATCCTTTATTAGAGTGATACGACTTAATCTCAAAGTACAGTTGAAGTTGCGGATTAATACCTAGTGGCTTAGGATAATTTAAGAAAAGTTTAATGTAGCACTAGTATTAAACGCGTTGAGAATTCAGTGGGAAGTCTTTTTGTTCTGTGTTGTATAAGCTTTCATGAATTGAATTGAATTGAATTGAATTTATTTACATTTTGTAAATCCAGTACAGGTGAGACACTATAGGATATGGAACAAGTCAAGTTAGAATACATAATATCTATACAATAATACAGTAATATTGCACTTAAATGAGGTAAATACTTATAATACACATTAAAATTTCCATTAAGACGTTCATTCATTACTCATTCCATTAATCAAGTGCGCCAAATTAGAATGCATATAAAAGAGACAATTATCATCCAAAATTCACTTATTAAAACAACCAAAAACAATAGATTAGTCATATAATATAAAATAAGCATAAAAATAGTTGACAACTTCAGGTGCAACTTAGTTAATAACAGAAATCAAAAGCACGCAAGCCAACATGCTACAATGCATGGTCATACACATACCGTGCATGTTGTTAACATCCCCAGCTTTCACCTATAAGAGGACACTCAGGGGAACATATATAGTTAACTAAGAGACTGTACTGTACTGAATCTGGAATCCAGTAATTTCAGGATTGAACATATATCACATTAAGATTTGTCGGGTTTTGGGTCCCTTCTCTTCTGAAATTTAAATCATGAAGTCAGGGCCTTATTATTCCAATGTTAAATCCTCTTCCATTTAAGACTTTTCCTCACTTTGGTGCTCAAATCCATCATTCTTCACAGAAACTTTAAATTACTCTTTCAGTAACCTTATAACCTTAATTAAGTAGTTAATTTCAGTAAATTGGTTTATTAATTGATTTAGTAAAGTTTCCTCCCCCCACCCCAGACACATTGGCTGTATAGCATTTAAGGGGAAAGTGATGGTGAAAATTTTTAATGATGAAAAAAATAATCATGGATTATTTTAACATAATGTCCTACCATTTGCCTAGAGGACTTGAGTAAAACCATGAAAATAATACTCAGTATGGCCAGTCCCCGGGCCAGAAATCAAATCAGAACTCTGTTTCTACAGTGCAATCATCTAAGAGTTTTCCTCTAAATCACTGAGCTACTTACACAGAAGAGACAGATGTTGCTCCCTTAAAGTTAGCATGCAGATGTTTGATGTATAGTAGAATCATACATACATTTTGCAGTTTATCTTCAGTTTCAGTCCAATAAATTGTTGAACTACCCCCATGAAGTGATCTCATGCCTTATGTGCTGGCCCGGTGAAAAATATTTGTGTGGGAAGTTGTGTAAGAAAAGTAAATAGAAGATTCTGGCATATGTTTCAGGATGTTACAGTTCAACATATTTTTTTTTTCCTTGGCACTACAGCCCCAGTGGGCCCAGGCCTACCTCCATGAACTTCCATTCACTTCGGTTTTTCTAGATCTTACACAGGCCGTAGGACTCCTTGGGCAAGTGATCAGCTCGTCGCAAGGCCTCTACCTGTAGACAAACACAGAAAAACACACAAAACATCCATGCCCTGAGTGGGATTCGAACCCACGATCCAAGCTTCCGAGCAAGCGAAGACAGTGCATGCCTTAGACCGCTTGGCTACCATGACCGGCACAGTTCAACATATATACAGTCACAAATAAAGATAAACAGGATATTATTTGACAGCGAGGAGTAAAATTCAAACACCAAGTGATTACTGAAAATAAATTGGATGAAATCTATGCTACCCTTGAACATTCGCCTCAGATATCCCTTAGGTACCTTGCACAGGGCAACAGGGCTTACAGTTTCAAGTTTCCCATATTTCTGAAGTGCTTCCATGTGTGAATGTGACCTTATTAAGGAGAGCCAGGAATGTGTATAACAGTGGAGTATTTCTGGTATCTGCTATAATCTGGGTGGCTTTTGTTTTGTGATTTGTTGGTCTGTAGGCTTGTTAATTCTTCTGCTTGGGGAACTTGGTGATTTGCTGCTGACTGTGAGATTATCACCCTGTATAGTAACTTCACAAATGATCACTGTACGCAGGTTGAGAAATAATCGCATTGTACATGGCTTGAATTATCACTATAGCAACTCTATAATATGAATCTTCACACAGGTTGCTGCCATTGGTGAGAACCTGAGAACATCCAGGGGTCAGCTGAAAGTGAAAGTTTTGCTAGACTACACAAGAGGCACAAGAGGTGAACACAACTCCTGTCGCATGCTGCAGCCCCTTCTTGCTCAGTACCAGGATCTATGTCAGGTAGACCCTGACATATAATTCATAATTCATTTTGGTCAGATCGGAATGGGATTAAATCTTCAGGATCATTTTCGCTTAGTGTTTCTTACTTTCAACTTTTTGTGTGTAATGTTAGGTTTTCATTGCGCAGTTACATAACTTTCTTCTCATAAGGCTTAGTGTAGGAGAAATGTGAGGAAAAGGTAAATATACATTGTAGGGTATGTTGTCAGCAGAGGTTTCTAGGTTGTGTGCCTCCCATAGGAATGATACTCCAGTGGTTAGTGATCACCAGGGCCCAGATTTTGATGACCTGAAAATATTTAAAAAATGACCGAAAAAATCCAGAAAAATAACCTAAAATATGGCCCAAAATTGTAATATGCAGGGCTCGGATTTTGATGACCTGAAAATATTTTAAAAAATCCAGAAAAATGACTTAAAGGAGAAAGAGAAAGAAAGAACACTTCGCTTCCATGTTATTCACATTTCAGAAAACATATGAAGAAAAATTCCCTAAAATGGCCAAAAATTTACCAAAAAATTACCCCAAAAATGAAGAAATGACCTTAAACCTAAAAATGACAAAAAATTACTTATAAAATTTACATTTCTGTAACCAGCAGCTCATATCCAAGATTTATATATGTAAGAGCATTGCATAGGATACAAGGAAAAAAAGATGACATGTCATCAAAATCCAGGCCCTGGTGATCACCTTAGAAGACTGGTATTTGAATGGTTTTAAATTCAGTCCTGACCCTAATGAAGCATCACTTCAGGAAGACATACATGAGTTTGAGATGTAAAATGTAAAGTTGTCCCTGTACTTAACTAATTAAGCATTATGTCATGAAGGCGTATGGGGGGAGTGGATGTTTAGATACACATTTTCTGAGTAAAACTATCCCTGTAACAGGCCTTGGAGGCCCATAGGGTTCTGAGACGTCAAGGCTCCCACATTTTCTAGACAATTGGTTCACAGATGGCATTGAAGTTGTCAGCCTTGTTCGCCAACTGCCCTTTACCCCAGGAAAGTTTTGTGTACTCATTTCTGTTAGAGGCTGAGTCAACTCCAGGGCCATAATGCGGCTGGAAGGATTAGGTCAGTCAAAAAAATCTAATGACCTCATCAGGAATCGAACCCACAACCTTTCGGCTAGTAGCATAGTGCCTCAAGCAACTACACTACTGCGTGCCTGTGAGTTGGAGGCGTAGTTTCATGAATTCTTAACCTTTGTAGATGTGAGTGGTTACTATTATGCTTTACCCCTGAAGAAACAGTGCTGCTCCTCTCTATTTTGATACACTGAGTGAACCCCAAAACCCATCTGAATGTAACGGAAAAGAGAAGTCTCCCCGACTGCTTGGACATGAATCCTGATCATCTGTCTAATAGCCAGTCACTACCCTGATTGAGCTGTCTCGTCTCATTGATGCCAACCACTATTAAGGAATTGTGTTTAGCAGTGAAAAAATGTGATACCCTCCTTTCTCCTACACCTTGAGCATGTATAATTCTCCTAAAGTTCAGATGTCAGTAATAATCACCTCAAGACATTATAACTGTGGACTTCTACAGGTGTCCCTTTATCATACACCAGCTCTGCGTGGGATATTGCGCACCCTTATGCCACAACGTTACAATGAAGTGATTGGTCTACAACACATGAAAGTTTACCTGTTTGACAATTCACTACTCATTAGTGGGTGAGTTATTTATTTATATATATGTATACGTACATATATAGACAGATGCATGCATGAATATTTTCTACACAGAAAAGTGCCTGTATTCATATGTGGCAAGAGGGTTGTGACTGTTAAGCTTTAACAGAAAAAAGAGTGTTGAGTTTCTCACTTGAAGTTAAATTAAAAACTTTATATTGTAATATGATGACTGACAAAGACAGCCATTGCTCAGTAACAACTCAAGTTTTTTGCGTTACTAGTAAACACGTAACAGTGAAGGAACTATTAGAAATTGTGTTCTGTATTTTGTCTGACCTGAGGCTATATAGCAAGTTACTATCAGGAGTTGCCAATAAGAACCATGAGAGTCAGTGATGGATAATGATGCCACATTTTGGTTGAGATTAAACAGCTAAACTAATGAGTTAGCTGTGAGACAGTTGTCAGCCGGTATGGACATGAACACAGAAGCTGAGGAATCTACATTGTTGGGGGCCATAACCTAACAACGGCTAGTGAAGACAAACTGAGAATACTTATTGTGTGAAGTTGAGTGCATGAATAGTGTTAGTGCTATAATTACATGTAGTTATGATTTATAACTGTTCAGTGAATCCAGTTACCAGTTCAGACAACATGTCTAGGTCACTAACATGTAACAGTGTCCTTACTGCACCTCTTGCTGTTTACAGATTTATATACCTTTTATGCTTGTATTTTATGATTTCTGGCCAATATAGGACCGATACTGCAGAAGAATATGTTGCCACTAACTGTAATTGACCTTGGTCACTTGAGACCACTCTCACTGTCTGACTTTATGCATGCATTCCATCATTTCTGCCCACCTGGAACATAACCAGAAATTATTTTCCAAAAGCCCTTTCATTACTGCTATCACATTGCTCTAAATATTTTCAAGTGATTCAAAATGAAACCATTTAAGGAGATTTGGTCTCTATGAATGTGTTCTTAAAATCTGAAAGTAGAACACTGGGTTGTTTTGTCTGACATATTCCTAGTGGATAATTCCATTGATGTTAAAAAGCAGATCAGCCTAGTCCTTTGATTTTCTAATAGCTCTGGACATGTCCTTTGGAGACAGTGACATTTTGTTTTAGGATTATGTTGGGAGATCAAAATATCAGACATAAGTCGCTGTTTTTTTCTGAAGTTGGAATTCTTTCAAACAGCCTTCTGAAGGGCTAGAGAAATATTTTTTCATGCTTTTGTTCATTGCTGATATTCTTAATAGTATTTTGGCACAGACTCTCCATGTTCATCCCTTCAGTTGTTATCTGAACTACGAACTGATATCATTTATCTCCATTTCAGCTACTTTTTCTACATTTGGATCAGTTCTAGAAGTTTTCATGTTACCAGATCTTTTATCATCTACATTACATCCCTTACATTTTTAAATGGCTTAACTGCCTCATTTTCTCTTTCTATAAACTTGTTTCAACATTCTGTAAATGTAAGTGGCCACTTTCTCCATATCCATAAATTTATCACACATATTGACAAATAAAGTGCTGCATCATTGAAGCACTTACTGCAAGCACAAAAAAAAATTAACCATTGACTGACATGAAACCACTAAAAGTATCATTAAATAAGCTGTGGATCAATGATGCATATAAAATTTCCTATTTCCTTGCAAAAAGAAATATAGGTATAATTTTCACTTACACATGTGAGTGGAATCAGTATATTTTATGCTATAGGGCAAACCTGAGTAATGATTACTTCACAAATCGTCAAGATCGTTATGTGCTGATAGAAGATTGTGGTCCTCTGGCAGACTTCTATGATGGTCTGGTGTCTCGGGTTAGTGAATTCTCACTTCAGCTAAGCAAAGGTGGCCAAGTACAGCTCCATTCCAATTGGAAATGCCACCCATACAAAGGGAAGAGAGAAGAATTTGAGTCTGCAGCAAGAGACAGAGTTTGGGGTCTCTACCAGTCAGCTACGTCACAGCAACAGAGTTTTGGCAAGTCTGTAATCATAATATGGTGATAGGGGTATTCTCATTCAACTTTTACTGTCTGTGCGTTACATTACTGCAACAGCTCATGCTATAGTGTAGCATTTAGGCATTCCTTACACAGTAAGAAAGAATGCCTTATGTGGAATTGATGAATGCCATTCCATGACATAGTATGAGCACCTAAAGCATTGGACAGATGTTCTTCAAATTTGATATGGTACACTATAACTAAAAGTTGTCAGGCAGTTGTGATTTACAACCATATTCATCCATAATAAATCCTGCTTACATAAAGCCACAAACGGACTCTTCTGTTTATCCCATACACTCTTTCACAAATGTATAACCATGGAAATTTTATGTGGGAGGCTCTCATAAGATTGTTGATTACAACGCTCGCAGCTAAGAAGGGAACACACATCACAAGACACGGTTTACACAGAAAATAAGAAAAACGACCCCGTAGTGAACGAACCACATGCAAGTTTTAATTAAGACAAATAAGATGAATTATCTTAACAAGTTTTAATGAGTGTAAATTTATCATAATTGACAAATATGGACTTTTTAAATACTTTTTAAATGGTGTTGTGAAAATATATGAGGGCAGGCAANTATGCATGTGTCCCATAAAATATTTCAGATTGTTGACATTTTATATAGGAGATGCAGTTCTTATTTTCACTTATACTAATCCATAATAAAGCCTGGGTTACATAACACGACAAATTGCGTTTTCCATGTGTCCCATACACTGTTTCACATGCACTGTTAAAATTTGATTTGGGGGACTTTCACTAGTATTTCATTATTCCCATTTGTAACATAATATACTGGTAATTTTATGTACTACATCATGGAATACACCCTTTCCAGTCTTGTTCAGTAATAATCACATTATCTCCACAGTGAAATATACATGACTGCCAGGCCTGTTGTAGTGAGAGATTTGGAATCTCCTATCTGTAAATGATAAGTTATTCATCCAGGTTAAAATCTTGCTGCCACTCCCTTACTTGTACCCAGAGATATAAAATTCACTATTTGTGGTAAATAAAGGGTGTTATATCTGCTGACGAGAGTCAATTTTAAAATTAAACTCAGGAAAATATTAACTAGCTAACTCCATAGTTCCATGCCTTTCTTGAAAAAATTATATTCATTCACCTCAAAGAATATGTATATAATTTTTGTGGGATACAATTCTCACAGAAAATCCAATTGCACGGCTGAGGAGGAGATAGTAACAAACTGACCAACTTCATGGAGCTGAGCACTTCTTGAGAAGCCGCCAGTCACGCAGCTGGTCAGGAACTTCCCAGCATTCTATTAAACCCAAAGGTTCATTACCATATTCGCAGAAGCCCCCCCACTGTCCCTAAGATCCATTTCAGTATTATCCATCAACCAACATCTTTGTCTTCCTAATGGTTTCTGGCTTTCCACTTATATCCTATATGCATTCCTCTTTGCAGTCATTCGTTCTACATGCCTTGCCCATCTCATCCTCCTCGACTTGATCAAGTTGCTCCTCAGTATGCAGTCTTGGAGGAGATAGTAGGATAACATTAAAATGAATCTTAGTGAGATCAGTTGTGGGGATGGAAGGTGGGTGGAACTGGCTTGGACTTGTAGTTGTAACAAGGTTTGGTATTAATAATGCTGAACTTTGACGTCTGCCGCCAAGGTGTTAGCTGAGTGTTAGTCATATTATGTTTGATGTTCCCAAAGGAGTGTGTCTTCACTGTCCTAAAATCAAATTCAAACAGGAAACCTAGAGAAAAACTATATTAATATAGTGATATCAATTTTTTGCAGGTGCAGGAGATACATGGATTTTCCCACTTGTGGAAATGGGGCAACTGGGATTCCATCATGACAGCCGCGTCACAAAACGGCTGTTTGAGACTGCTTTACCAGGTTCCATGATACATCTTGCCACAGGCTACTTCAACCTGACACAGGATTACACTCTGTCGATAGTCAGTCACCCTGCTGCTGCATACAGCATTCTCATGGCACACCCCACTGTGAGTATTACAATGGGTGGTGAAGGGGATTGGTCCTAAACGTCATGTTAGTTTGGTTTCTGTGCCTGCCATTCTGAACACCCATCACCATAAAACCTGAAACTTTTCCCAAGGACTTTGGAAATGAGCTCTACATGCAAAGTCTATCAAACATGACATGTTTCAGGCCAAGTTATGGCATGTGTAATGGTTCTACAGCAAAATACTAATGTATTCAGTAATGGGTATCCTGGGCCAGTGCCCATTGGGTCAGGTGTCACTAGTGACAGCATATAAAGATGCAAAACTCCGACACACTAACGAGTCAGTCGGAGGAGCTCTTACCTCAGGACAGCTCATCTGGAACACACAAAAGTCCACCACCAGCACTTACTGCCCTGTGGCCAGCTCACAGTCACTCAGCTGCCGATGGAAGGAAAACGAACCAGTTCACAGTCACCCGGCTGCCGACACAAGGAAGACCAGCTGGCTCACAGTCACTCGGCTGCTGACACAAGGAAGACCAACCAGTTCACAGTCAGCCGGCTGCCAACACAAGGAAGACCAACCAGTTCACAGTCGACCAGCTGGCTCACAGTCAGTCGGCTGCTGACAGAAGGAAGACCAGCTGGCTCCACAGTCACCCGGCTGCCGACACAAGGAAGACCAACCAGTTCACAGTCACCCGGCTGCTGACAGAAGGAAGACCAACCAGTTCGCAGTCACCCGGCTGCCGACACAAGGAAGACCAGCTGGCTCACAGTCACCTGGCTGCCGATGCAAGGCAGATCAACAAGCCAGCCCACTGTGGCCCTGCCCTGCAATAATTACAGGATCCAAGCCAAATAAATGGGGATAATCTGAGTGATGTAATACATGAAGCTTGCAACAGCACACTAAGAACAAAAACATTAGAGACATATACAGGAATAAATTAATTTAAGAAGGGTTACTAACACAGAAGTTGGTAAAGGATGAGAATGGTGATCTGCCTTAATTTTATAAACAGCTAATAATGAAATGTTTATATATCTTCCAGTTATTAGAAAGAACAGGTTTGCTTCTGCTGATTTCTCTGTGTAATGTGGACAGGCAAACGGCTTCCTTGGTGCACAGGGCCCTGCAGGTGGAATCCCAGCAGGGTACACATTGGTGGCATCAGAATTCTTTAAACAAGTGCAAAGAGCTGGACAGGAAAACCGCATTCAGATGGCAGAATTCCAAAAACCGGGATGGACTTATCATGCAAAGGGATTGTGGTATACTTTGCCAGGTCATCACTTGCCCACACTGACCTTCATTGGCTCTCCTAATTTTGGTAAGTACATTCAACATAGTAACACATTCACTCAAGTTAATTTTTCAGTGGTCACGAATGAATTATATTACATATTGATTGTGCTTTGGATAGTTGAATTCACAGAGTACTTCAGTCACAGGCCTTCTAGCCATCTGAAAAAATTATATTTGTTTTAATCGATACTTGCTTCCTCATTATGATAATTAGCAGTTGCAGTGCTGACATTGTGACATGTGGCTATATGATTTACAAGATCCCAGTGAAAAATGAAGCTTTAATAAGTGCTGAAATAGCCAGTGTCTCATCAGTAAGCAAGACACTTTCTGTGAAACATTTTCAGGGATTTGAATATAACAGGATGAGATTTAAATGAAGAATTGGACTCAACACAGTCTCAGTTTTATACATTTCCGCTTGAGGCCTATCTGAAGAACCTGAAATTAAAGAAAGAATTGATGTACAGGGGGCTGTGGCTGGTAAAATGAGAGCTCCTGATGGGATTTAAAAGTAAAGATTGATGCCAATTTAACAGTACCTCACAGCAATGTAGAGTGTGACAGAATATTTAATCTAATGGCAAAAACTATGGAGCCACGGTAGCATAGTCGGTATATCGACTGTCTATGGGCTGGACAACTGAGGGGTTGGAGTTTTGAGTCCCAGTAGGATCAGAATTTTCTCCTCTCCAAATCGTCAAGACCGGCTCTGGGGTCCACCCAACCTCCTATCCACTGGATACCGGGGGCTCTTTCCCTGGGGGTAAAGCGGCAAGGGTGTGAAGCTGACCACTCACATCCAGCTAGTGCCGAGGTCAAGAAAATATGGATCTATACATCCACTCCCCCATACGCCTTAATGGCGTAGTGCTTAATTTGTTTAGCACAGGGACAACTTTACCTTTTTACCTTTAATGGCAAAAACTAGAACACAGTTCAGATCATATCTCTAAAACAGTGAAGGAATTGTTCGTGGTAAAATCAACAAAACACAAAATTTCTTAAGGACTAAAACAACAATGGTAACTTCCAGAAAGCAGCAGTAGTCAGTTGGTGGTGCTGTTTTAATCTGTAGATAAGCAGTGGGTCACAAATGTAATTGTGGTTGATGTCTTGAAAACAATCTTGTGACAAAGATTTGATGAAAATTTCCCCATAATTTTTATATCTGGGAGTTAGCAGGTATGACCATCATGTGCTGTGTAGGTAGCAAAATGTGTCACATTGCAAATAATTCTTATCTGCACCATTTAAATAAATTTTCTTTGGTTCTAGCAGACAAGTTTATAATAGGTTTCATTATGGGACTCAGTACATTTTTATCTTCAACAGGATATCGGTCTGTAGGTCGAGACTTGGAAACACAAATAGCAATTGTGACTAAGAATCCACAGCTACAGCAGAGTCTTTTGGAGGAGAGAGAACGACTGTTTGCCTCAGGCAGTCCATTCAATAGTGAAACACTGTCAAAACCCGACAGGAAGTACGCTCCACTATGGGTTCATATTATAATGCGACTTTTCCGCAGCCTCTTCTAGCTTCTTCCATTTGGTAATGTGATTTGTGATGAGAGGAATTGACAAAAATGTGTTTCAGTGAACTTTAAGTTTATGAAATCAGGAGCCAGCAAGGAAATTTCTGTAATGAATCACATGCATTTGAAAGAAACTATAACTGAAGTGCAGAAGGTTGACTTCAGTTGGCAAAATACAATTTCCAAATGCCTTCATTTTGGCTTTGTTATCTTTCATTGCCCATGATTTGAATTTATTGCAGAGTTAATTAAGAGCACAGAAAGTCACATTTCACTGAATCATAAATCCTGTTGGTCACAAGATTTTTATGCATTATACTTTTAGGACAGTACTCACATATAAGCACTGTGGGAGTAAATATAAAAATATATTGGCACACCAGACAGCATGGACAGGTCTTGTTTCTAGGCAGTGTGATCAAACATAGAACACAAAAGGATTTGCAATGCGTATGGTAGAATAATGAGTGAAAAACTGAAATGCATTGCGTATTTGCGTTATTAAAAACATATTCACTTAAGAGGAGTCATGCCTGTCCCTGCGCGTCCACATGTCTGAAATCAGTCACTGGATGGGTGATATGAAAGTTGTCACTGGAACACCCCGAAACTTGTATCATTTAATTTTATACATTAAGTACGACATAGCAGACACAGATCATGAGATGACAACAGTACAAGTGTCACTTGCTTTAAAGTGTGTTGTGTTTTATCTCCAGCTAATGATATTAACCATATTAGAATTTTTGGAGTATAAGAAATGTACATTATGTATGGTATTGTATATAGTGCATGTACTGAGTTGGTTGATTTTACAAAGAGAAAAGCTTGTGGGACAACTAGAAGCACTGAATTTTTTTAAGCTTTAAGAAATGTACATACACTCCACTGTAGCTTATGGAGAGGAATTGTCTCAACATTGTACAGCATATTATTATTAAAAGTTAACATGATATGTAATAGGATGATGAATAAAGAAACTTAACATAAAATTAAGTATGTGACAGAAATATGACCATGACATTGGAAACATCTTCTGGTTTTTTAAGAACTGAATATAAAACTGTAATTACTGTTGTTAATCTTAGGTTTGCTGAGTTGCTTGACTTTGTCCATCTTCTAGTAATGTGAAAGAATACAGTTTTCTGAAAACATAATGGTTGTTCTCACACGAAAAGGCGAGGAGGCACGTACTCAGTCGGGTCTGTTAGAGAGAGGTTGTCTGAATCACTTGAAACATCCAGTTTCTAAAACGTAATTCTTTCCAAAGACTAAATAAAGGACAAAGTCCAGAAAATCACTAATCCGAAGTGTGATATACTGACTGGAATCTTAGAGATGAACATTGTTAACATGTTAATCAAAATCATTCATAACAAGGAGGAGCATTCAGAATGCCAAGGTGCAAAAAACAGATTTGGAAACTGTACTCCACTATGAATTTCTGGATCTGTTTCATGTTTTATAGAATGTGTAGTCATTTATCTCAGCAAGTGAAAGCTTATGATCTACTGTGTGTACCAAAGTTGTAACTCAAGGTTAAGCAAGTTAGAATGTTCATATTTACTGAACTAATTTACATTTTACCTCCCTGGCTTTATATGATTCTAAGTACCATCACCCATACCCCACAAGCAAGATATGCTAAGTTGCTACTGCCACTATTTTACGTAAAGTTAAAGTTTGTTGAAGTTGTGAATAAGCATTGCAGCTAAGTCCACTTTAAAGCAAGTAAGCAATTAATCATATCTTCCACACCACCACAACTTTACCTTATGCTGTCCTTTGGTACCGTCACTGCTGAAACCTGACCCTTCACTTCTCCTACTGGATTGGCACAGCAGTAAAGCAAGTGTCATGTAACTTTGAACAAGGCCAAGAGTAACCTTGAATGTGCAGTTGTTTGCACAACTGGCCGCCTGTCACTTCTCACCCTCGAACCCACCCCCTTGTCTGAAAATTTTCTTCTGCGCATTCAAGGTTACTCTTGGCCTTGTTCGAAGTTACGTGACACTTGCTGTAACATATCTTACTTTTGGTAGGTTCCTTTTCTGGTGCTAATCACACTGACCAAGGTTCTCAGTTCATCCAGGCAGTTGTGAGGATGCACGTAGACCTTTGTCAGACATGCATGCATTCCAGTAGGCCTAGCTGTTGATTTTTCCACTGTAAATACTATTTATTATTCTCGGGTTACAGTCTGCGTGTCAGAACCCATAGCAGTGAGAGATTTGAATTCCATATTCCTGGATGATACAGAGTTTAAAAGATGCACTGCACTGGTTTCCTTCCAGCCCCTACCAATTCATTATAATCACCTATAAAATCTTGCTCAGTGATACACACTACACTTCTCCTCTTTCCTGAATACCAGTCATCACTGCCACTTTATGAGATCTCTCTTGCTCTGTGGATCCAGTTTTGTTAATTCTTATATAGTGAAGTTTGGAAATTATGTATCATAAATCAGGTGCATTAGTTTTCTTTTGTTCACTAACTGCAGCAAAGCAGTAAAATTTGTGTGATCACCTTGACACTTGTTTTTCTTTCTTTAGGATCTATAGCCAAGGAAAAAAATTGACAAGCCAAAGATAATTACCAGTGTTTGTGTCAACTGCAAATAGACAATTGTAGAATTATTTAAATTAAATATAATTTATATTGTATTAATATATATTTAGTTTTAAGTTTATCAATATTATAAATTAAAACTTAATACAGACTTCATGTTTTATTTTCCTTGCACATTTCCTTAGTAAAGTGTTTTGTCCTAATTTGCAGTTTGCAAAATGTGTTTGTCTGTGTGGACTTGCAGGAAAGCATTGTACTCATACTTATGGAACCTGCCTCCTTTCTCAGCATAATGGCAGTTCCGTTCCTTGTGACATTAGTTAACTGTCTAAACAAGACTACATTGATTTGTTATGCCATGATCTCATTAAACTTCTTACATTTCCAGATTCCTTGTGTGTCTTCTGAAAATCTTTCTGTAGGTTTCATTGGATGTCAGAGATATGTAGTTAAATTGTCCATTCCAAGGGATGATTTTGCTTACTGACATTCCCTTGAGGTTGCAGAAATTACGACATGTTTTTAGTTTTCCCCAAGCAGCCATTCGTATTGTGTGTCATGAAACATAAAAATGGATTGTTAATATCCAAAAGCATTTAAGAAACACCTCTGCTTATTTCATCAACTTCTTCATAAACTCCACATCCCTTGAGCTGCATGTCACTTGAAGCAAAATCTGACACAATAACCTCACTTTGCATTATTTGATGAATCAGTTTTGCCCCAATATCTTTGATGTTTTGTGGAATGCACATGACATAGAATTCATGTTCATTTCTTGAAGCTATGCTGTTATGTTGAGAATCAGTAGTGATATGGTTCGGAATATAACCTCAAAGAGTCCTCTGTGTCTCACTTCCATTCACAATTGGCCAGCAATGGATTTGGCTTGTTTCAAGTGAAATTTTCACAGA
>NW_019718276.1:0-11850 GCF_002891405.2 Cryptotermes secundus
GCAACGCAAAACTAGCAAGCTAGGAACGCAAACGTAGCAAGCTACGAAGCTGGCAACGCAAAGCTATCAATCTAGCAACGCAACGCTAGAAAGCTAGCGACGCAAAGCTAGCAAGCTAGCAACTCAAAGANCAAGCTGGCAACGCAATGCTAGCAAGATAGCAACGCAAAGCTAGCAAGCTAGCAAAGCAAATCTATCAAGCTAGCAAACTAGCAACGCAAAACTAGCAAGCTAGCAACGCAAATTTAGCAAGCTACCAAGCTAGCAACGCAAAGCTAACAATCTAGCAACGCATAGCTAGAAAGCTAGCGACGCAAAATAGCAAGCTAGCAACTCAAAGATAGCAACCTAGAGACGCAAACCAAACAAGCTAGAACGGAAAGCTAGCAAGCTAGCAACGCAAAGTTGCCAAGCTTAAAATGCAAAACTAGCAAGCTAGCTACGCAAAGCTACCAAGCTAGCAAAGCAAATGTAGCAAGATAGCAACGCAAAACTAGCAAGCAAGTAACGCAAAGTTAGCAAGATAGCAACGCAAATCTAGAAAGATTGCAACGCAAATTAACCAATCTACCAACTTATCAACGCAAATTTAGCAAGCTAGCAACTCACGCTAGATAGCTAGCAACGGCAAGGTAGCAAGCTAGCAACGCAAAGCTCCAAATCTGGCAACGCTAACCTAGCAAACTTGCATCGAAATCTAGGAAGCTAGCAACGAAAACTATCAAGAAAGGAACGCAAAGCAAGCAAGCAAGCAAGCAACGCAAAGCTAGCAAGGTAGCAAATAAAAGTTAGGAAGCTAGCAGCGCAAACTAGCAAGATATTAACACAAAAATATCAAGCTAGCAACGCATATCAAGCAATCTAGCAAGCTACAAACGTAAAGCTATCTAGCTAGAAACGGAAAGCTAGCAAGCTAATAATGCCAAGCTAGCAAGGTAGCAAAAGCTGGCAACGCAACGTTAGCAAGCCAGCATCGCAAGGATACCAAGTTAGCAACGCAAAGCTAGCAAGCTAGTAAAGCAAAGCAAGCAGCTAGAACTCAAAACTTGCAAGCTAACAACGCAAAGGTACCAAGTTTGCAACGGAAATCTACCAAGATAGCAACGCAAAACTAGAAAGTTAGCATCTCCAAGCCAGCTAGAAACGCAAAACTAACAAGCTAGCAACTCATAGCTACCAAACAAGCATCGCAAATCTAGCAAGCTAGCAACGCAATGCTAGCGAGCTACCATTGCAAATTTAGCAAGATAGCAACGCAAAGCTGGCAAGTTACGAACGCAAATCTAGCACTCTAGCAAGCTATAAACTCAAAGCTTGCAAGCTAGCAACGAAAGCTAGCAAGCAAGAAACGCAAAGCTAGCAAGCTAGCAAATCATAACTAGCAGGGTAGCAACACATAGCTAGCAAGCTAGCCACTTAAACCAAGCAAGCTAGCAACGCAATGCTGGCAAGCTAGCAAAGCTTAGCTAGCAAGCTAGCAATGCAAATCTAGCAATCTAGCAACGCAAAGCTTGCAAGGTAGTAACGCAAAGCTAGCAGGCTAGCAGCGCATATTTAGCAAAGCTAGCAAGCTAGCAACGCAAAGCTGGCCATCTAGCAAGGCAAACTGGCATGCTAGATACGCAAAGCTGGCAATCTAGAAACGCAGAGCTCGTTAGCTAGGAACGCAAAGCTGGTAAGCTAGCAACGCAAAGCTGACAAACTAGCTACTCGAAGCTAGCAAGCTAGCAAAGCATATCTAGCAAGCTAGCAAGCTAGCAGCGCAAAGCTAGCAAGCTAGCAGCGCAAAGCTAGCAAGCTAGCAAGTCAACAAGCTAGAAACCAAAGCTAAAAAGATAGAAACGCAAAGCTAGGAATGTAGCAACGCAAAGCTATTAATCTAGCAACACAAATCTAGCAATCTAGCTATCTAGCAACGCAGAGATAGCAAGCGAACAACGCAAAGCTATATATTTAGCAACGAAAAAACTAACAAGCTAGCAACGCCAAGCTAGATAGCTAGAAATGAAAAGCTAACAACAAGAAACGCTAAAGAAGCCAAGCAAGCAACGCAAACCTAGCAAGCTAGAAACGATAAGCTAGCAAAACTACACACGTAAAGGTAGCAAGATAGCAAAGCAAAGCTGGGAAAGCTAGCAACGCAAAGCTGGCAAGCTAGCAACGCACAGCTGGTAAGCTAGCAACGCACAGCTGCCAAGATAGCAACGCAAATCTGACAAGCTAGCAAGCTAGCAACGCAAATATAGTAAGATTGAAACGCAAAGCTAGCAAGCTAGCAACGCACCTCAATCAATCTAGCAAGCTAGCAACGCAGAGCTAGCAAGCGAGCAACTGGGAGATAGCAAGCTAGCACCGCAAAGCTAGGAAGATAGCAACTCAAAGCTACCATGCTAGCAACGAAAGATAACAAGATAGCAACGCAAAGCTATCAAGCTAGCAACGCATATCGACAAACCTAGCAAGCTACGAACGCAAAGTTAGCTAGCTAGCAACTCAAAACTAGCAAGCTAACAACGCCAAGCAAGAAAGGTTGCAAACGCAAACTTATCAAGCTGGCAACGCAAAGCAATCAAGCTGGCATCGCAAGGCTACCAAGTTAGCAACGCAAAGGTAGCAAGCTAGCAACGCCAAGCTAGCAAGATAGCAACGCAAAGCTAGCAAACTAGAAACGCAATGCTAGCAAACAGCAACGCAAACCTACCAAGATAGCAACGCTAATCTAGCAATATAGCGACGAAAAACTAGGAAGCTAGCAACGAAATCTTGCAAGCAAGGAACGCAAACAACCAAGCTAGCAAGCAATTCAAAGCTAGCTAGCTAGCAACTCAAAGCTAGGTAGCTAGCAACAAATCTAGCAAGGTAGCCACGCAAAGCTAGCAAGATAGCCACGCAAATCTAGCAAGATAGCAACGCAAAGTTGGCAAGCTAACAACACAAAGCTGGCAAGTTAGCAAACCAAACTCTCAAGCTAGCAACGCAAAGCTGGGAAGTTAACAAAGCAAAGCTGGCACTGTATCAACGCAAAGCTAGCAAGGTAGAAATTCAAAGATAGCAAGATAGCATGGAAAAGCTAGCAAGCTAGCAACGCATATCTAGAAATCTAGCAACGGAAATCTATCAATCTAGCAAGCTAGCAACGCAAAGATAGCAGGCTAGCAACGCAAATCTACTAAGATAGCATCGCAAATCTAGCAAGTTAGCAACCAAAACTACCAAGCTAGCAACGCAAATCTAGCAAGCAAACAATGAAAAGCTAGCAAGCAAGGAACGCTAAAGCAAACAAGCAAGCAACGCAAAGCTAGCAAGCTACAAATGCAAAGCTAGCAAGCTGGCAACGCAAAGCTG
Organism: Cryptotermes secundus; assembly: GCF_002891405.2. NCBI lineage: Eukaryota > Metazoa > Arthropoda > Insecta > Blattodea > Kalotermitidae > Cryptotermes > Cryptotermes secundus. The sequence goes on from NW_019718276.1 coordinate 3,346, forward strand.
GCAAGCTAGCTACACACAGCTGGCAAGCTAGCAACGCACAGCTGCCAAGATAGCAACGCAAATGTGGCAAGCTAGCAGCTAGCAACGCAAATCTAGTAAGATAACAACGCAAAACTAGCAAGCTAGCAACGCATCTCAAGCAATCTAGCAACCTAGCAACGCAGAGCTAGCAAGTGAGCAACGGGAAGGTAACAAGCTTGCAACGCAAAGCTAGCAAGCTAGCAACGCAAAGCTACCATGCAAGCAAAGTAAGATAGCAAGATAGAAACGTAAAGCAATCAAGCTAGAAACGCATATCGAGCAATATAGCAAGCTAGGAACGCAAATCTAGCAAGCTAGCAACGCAATGCTAGCAAGTAAGAACGCAAAGCTACCAAGCTCGAAACGCTATCCTAGCAATATAGCAACGCAAAGTATGAGGAAAGGAACGCAATGAAAGCAAGAAAACAAGCAACGCAGAGCTAGCAAATTAGAAAATCATAGCTAGTAAGCTAGTAACGGAAAGCAAGGAAGCTAGCAACGCAAAACTAGCCGGCTAGCAACACAAAGCTAGCAAACTGGACACTTAAACCTAGCAAGGTAAAACGCAAATCTAGCAAGCTAGCCACGCATATCTAGCAAGATAGCAAAGCAAAGATGGCAAGCTAGCAAAGCTAAGCTAACATGATAGCAACGCAAAGCTAGCAATCTAGCAACGACAAGCTAGCAAGCTAGCAACGCAAAGCTAGCAGGCTAGCAACGCATATTTAGCAATCTAGCAAGCTAGCAACGGAAAGCTAGGAAACTAGCAACGCAAAGCTGTCAATCTAGCAACGCAAAGGTGGCAAGCAAGAAACGCAAACCAGGAAAGCTAGAAACGCAAAGCTGGCTAGCTAGGAACGAAAAGCTTGCTAGGTAGTAAGGCAAAGCTGGCAAGCTAACAACGCAAAGCTATCAAGCTAGCAAAGCATATCTAGAAAATTAGCAAGCTAGCAACGGAAAGCTAGCAAGCTAGCAAAGCAAATCTTGCAAGCTAACATGCTAGAAACCAAAGCTAGCAAGCTATCAACGCAAATATATGAAGTTAACAACGCAATACTACTAGCTAGCAACGCAAATCTAGTAAGATAGTAAGGCAAAGCTCGCAATCTAGCAACACAAATCCAGCAATCTAGCTATCTAGCACCGCAGAGCTAACAAGCGAGCAACGCAAAGCTATCTTGCTAGAAACGCAGAGCTATCTAGCTAGAAACGCAAAGCTAACAAACTAGCAACGCCAAACTAGAAAGCTAGCAAAGGAAAACTATCTAGCTAGCAACGCAAAGCTCTCAAGATAGCAACGCAATACTACCAAGCTAGCAACGAAAAGCTAGAAAGTTAGCAACGCAAATCTAGCAAGCTAGCAATGAATTGCTAGCAAGCAAAAAGGCTAAAGCAGTCAAGCAAGCAAGCAACGCAAAACTAGCAAAATAGCAATGCAAAGATAGCAAGGTAGCAACCAAAGCTAGCAAGCTAGCAACGCAAAAATAGCAAGCTAGCAACGCAAAGCTAGAAAGCTAGAGACGCAAAGCTAGCAAGCTATGAACTCAAGGATAGCAACCTAGCAACTGAAAGCTAGCAAGGAAGAAACGCAAAGCATGTAAACATGCAACGCATTTCTAGCACGCTAGCAACGCAAAGATAGAAATCTAGCAACGCAAAGCTAGCAAGATAGCAACGCAAATCTATAAAGATTGCAACGCAAATCTACCAATCTACCAACTTATAAACGCAAATTTAGCAAGCTAGCATCTCAAAGATAGAAAGCTAGCAACGGCAAGGTAGCAAGATAGCAACGCAAATATAGCAAATTTCTAAGCTAGCAACGCAAAACTAGCAATTTGGCAACGCAAAGCTAGAAAGCTAGCGACGCAAAGCTAGCAAGCTAGCAACTCAAAGATAGCAACCTAGCGACGCAACGCAAACAAGCTAGATGGGAAAGCTAGAAAGCTAGCCACGCAAAGCTACCCAGATTAAAACGCAAAACTAGCAAGCTAGCAACGCAAAGCTAGCAAGCTAGCTACGCAAAGCTACCAAGCTAGCAAAGCAAATGTAGCAAGATAGCAACGCAAAAGTAGTAAGCTAGTAAAGCACAGCTAGCAAACTTGCAACGCAAATTTAGCAAGATAACAACGCAAATCTAGAAAGATTGCAACGCAAATCTGCCAATCTACCAACCTATTAACGCAAATGTAGCAAGCTAGCATCTCAAAGCTACAAGGGTAGCAACGGCAAGGTAGCAAGATAGCAACGCAAACCTCGCAAATTAGAAACCCAATGCTAGCAAGCTGGCAACGCAAAGCTACCAGGCTAGCAAAGCTAATCTAGCTATCTAGCAGTGCAAAACTAGGAAGCTAGCAACGGAAACTATAAAGAAGGACGCAAAGTAAGCAAGCAGGCAAGCAACACAAAGCTAGAAAGCTAGCAAGTAATAGGTAGCAAGCTAGCAACCCAAAGCTAGCAAGATAGCAACGCAAAGCTCTCAAGCTAGCAACGCATATCGAGCAATCTAGCAAGCTAGCAACGCAAAGCTAGCTAGCTAGCAACGCAAAGTTATCAAGCTTATAACGCCAATATAGCTAGGTAGCAAAAGCTAGCAACGCAACGAGAGCAAGCTAGTATCGCAAGGATACCAAGTTAGCAAAGCAAAGCTAGCAAGCTAGCAACGCAAATCTAGCAAGCAAGAAACGCAAAGCAAGCAAGCAAGAAACGCAAAGCTAACAAGCTAGCAACGGGAAGCTAGCAAGATAGCATCGAAAAGCAGTCAAGGTAGCAACGCACAGCCAGCAAACTAGCCATGTAAATTTCGCAAGATAGCAATGCAAAACTGGCATGCTAGCAACGCAAATTAGTAAGCTAGCAACGCAAAGCTTGCAAGTTAGAAACACGAAAATGGCAATGTAGCAACGCATAGCTGGCTATGTAGCAATGCATATCTAGCAAGATAGCAAAGGAAAGCTAGCATCAAGCAACGCCAAGTTATCAAGATAGCAAAGCAATGCTGGTAAGCTAGAAACGCAGAACTGGCAAGCTAGAGAAATAAAGTCGGCTAGCTAGCAACGCAAAGCTTGCAAGCTAACAACGCAATGCTCGCAAGGTAGCAACGCAAGCCTAGCAAGTTAGCAATGATTATCTACAAGCTAGGAAGCTAGCAACGGAAAGCTACAAGCTAGCAACGGAGACCTAACAAGCTAGCAACGCAAAGCTAGCAAGTTATCAACGCAAATCTAGCAATCTAGAAGCTAGCACCGCAAAGCTAGCAAGCTAGCAACGCAAAGCTATGAAGTTAGAAAGGCAAAGCTAGCAAGCTAACAACGCAATGCTAGCAAGGTAGCAACGAAAATCTAGTAAGATAGAAACGCAAAGCTAGCAAGCTAGCAACACAAATCTAGCAATCTACCTAGCTAGCAAGGCAGAGATAGCTATCTAGCTTGTAACGCAAGGCTAGCAACCTAGCAACGCCAAGGTAACAAGCTAGGAAAGCAAACTACCAAGCTAGCAATGAAAAGCTAGCAAGCTAGCAATGAAAAGCAAGCAAGCTAGCAAAGGGAAGTAAGCAATCTAGCAACGGGAAACTAGGAAGTTAGAAATGCAAAGCTAGCGAGCAAGAAACGCTAAATTAGGCAAGCAAGCATGCAAGCAACGCAATACTACAATGATAGCAACGCAAATTAGCAAGCTAGCAACGCAAAGCTAGCAAACTAGCAACGGGAAACTAGCAATCTAGCAACGCAAAGCTAACAAGCTAGCAACTCAAAGGTAGCAAGCTAGAAATTCAAAGCTAGCATGCTACAAAAGTAATGCTAGCAAGCTAGCAACGCAAAGCTGGCAAGCGCAGCAAAGCTAAGCTAACAAGCTAGCAACGCAAAGCTAGCAATGTAGCAACGCCAATTCTAGCAAGCTAGCAACGCAAAGCTAGCAGGCTAGCAAAGCATATTTAGCAATATAGCAAGCTAGCAACGGAAAGCTAGTAAAGCTAGCAACGCAAAGCTGGCAATCTAGCAACGCAAAGCTGGCAAGCTAGAAATGCAAAGCTGGCAAGCTAGAAACGCAAAGTATGTTGGATAGAAACGCAAAGCTAGCAAGCTAACAACGCAAAGCTAGCAAGCTAGCAACACAAAGCTAGCAAGCTATCAACGCAAATTTAGCAAGCTACCAAGCTAGAAACGAAAAGCTAGCAATCTAGCAACACAAAGCTAGAAAGCTAGCGACGCACAGCTAGCAAGCTAGGAACTCAAAGAGACCAACCTAGCGACGCAAACAAGCAAGCTAGATCGGAAAGCCAGCAAGCTAGCAACGCAAAGCTACCAAGATAGCAACGCAAAACTAGCCAGCTAGTAAGGTTTGCAAGCAAGCAACCTTGCAACTCAAAGTTAGGAAGATAGATAGCCAAATCTAGAAAGATAGCAACTCAAATCTACAAATCTACCAACATATCAACGCAAAATTACCAAGCTAGCAACTCAATGCTAGCAAGTTAGATCGCAAAACTAGCAAGCTAGAAACGCAAAACTACCAAGCTAGCAACGCAAAACTAGGAAGCTAGCAACGCAAAGCTACCAAGATAGCAACGCAAAGCTAACAACGCAAAACTACCAAGCTAGCAACGCAAAACTAGCAATCTAGCAACGCAAAGCTAGCAAGCTAGCAACGCAAAGCAAGCAGGCTAGCAACGCATATTTAGCAATCTAGCATGCTAGCAACGGAAAGCTAGCAAGCTAGCAACGCAAAGCTGACAATCTAGCAACGCAAAGCTGGCAAGCTAGAAACGCAAAGCTGGCAAGCCAGAAATGCAAAGTAGGCAAGCTAGCAACGAAAAGCTAGCAAGCTAGCAACACAAAGCTACCAAACTAGCAACGCAAATCTAGCAATCTACCAAGCTAGAAACGCAAAGTTATCAAAGCAAAGCTAGCAAGCTAGCAGCACAAAGCTACCAAGCTAGCAACGCAAAGGTAGCAAGCTATCAACGCAAAGCCAGAAAGCTAGCAACGCACATAGAGCCATCTACCAACCTAGCAACCCAATGTTAGCAAGCTAGCAACGCAAATCTATCAAGCTAGCAACGCAATGCTAGCAAGTTAGAAACGCAAAGCTACCAAGCTTGAAACGCTAACCTAGCAATATAGCTACGCAAAGTATGAAGCAAGGAACGCAAAGAAAGCAATAAAACAAGCAACGCAGAGCTAGTAAATTAGAAACTCATAGCTAGTAAGCTAGCAACGGAAAGCAAGGAAGCTAGCAACGCAAAACTAGCCGGCTAGCAACACAAAGCTAGCAAGCTGGACACTTAAACCTAGCAAGGTAAAACGCATATCTAGCAAGCAAGCCACACATATCTAGCAAGCTAGCAACGCAAAGCTGGCAAGCTAGCAAAGCTAAGCTAACATGATAGCAACGCAAAGGTAGCAATCTAGCAACGACAAGCTAGCAAGCTAGCAACGCAAACTAGCAGGCTAGCAACGCATATTTAGCAATATAGCAAGCTAGCAAAGGAAAGCTAGCAAACTAGCAACGCAAAGCTGTCAATCTAGCAACGCAATGGTGGCAAGCAAGAAACGCAAACCAGGAAAGCTAGAAACGCAAAGCTGGCTAGCTAGGAACGCAAAGCTTGCTAGGTAGCAACGCAAAGCTGGCAAGCTAACAACGCAAAGCTATCAAGCTAGCAACGCATATCTAGAATATTAGCAAGCTAGCAACGGAAAGCTAGCAAGCTAGCAAAGCAAATCTAGCAAGCTAACATGCTAGAAACCAAAGCTAGCAAGCTAGCAACGCAAATCTAGGAAGTTAACAACGCAATGCTACTAGCTAGCAACACAAATGTAGTAAGATAGTAACGCAAAGCTAGCAATCTAGCAACACAAATCCAGCAATCTAGCTATCTAGCACCGCAGATCTAACAAGTGAGCAACGCAAAGCTATCTTGCTAGAAACGCAAATCTATCTAGCTAGAAACGCCAATCTAGAAATCTAGCAAAGCGAAACTAGCAAGCTAGCAACGCAAAGCTATCAAGCTTGCAACGCAATACTACCAAGCTAGCAACGAAAAGCTAGAAAGCTAGCAACGCAAATCTAGCAAGCTAGCAATGAATAGCTAGCAAGCAAAAACGCTAAAGCAGTCAAGCAAGCAAGCAACGCAAAACTAGCAAGATAGCAATGCAAAGATAGCAAGGTAGCAACGCAAAGCTAGCAAGCTAGCAACGCAAAAATAACAAGCTAGCAACGCAAAGATAGAAAGCTAGAGACGCAAAGCTAGCAAGGTCTGAACTCAAAGATAGCAACCTAGCAACTGAAAGCTAGCAAGGAAGAAACGCAAAGCATGTAAATATGCAACGCATTGCTAGCAAGATAGCAACGCAAAGATAGAAATCTAGCAACGCAAAGCTAGCAAGATAGCAACGCAAATCTATAAAGATTGCAACGCAAATCTACTAACCTACCAACCTATCAACGCAAATTTAGCAAGCTAGAAACTCAAAGATAGAAAGCTAGCAACGGCAAGGTAGCAAGATAGCAACGCAAATATAGCAAATTTCTAAGCTAGCAACGCAAAACTAGCAATCTAGCAACGCAAAGCTAGAAAGCTAGCGACGCAAAGCGAGCAAGCTAGCAACTCAAAGATAGCAACCTAGCGACGCAACGCAAACAATCTAGATCCGAAAGCTAGAAAGCTAGCCACGCAAAACTACGCAGATTAAAACGCAAAACTAGCAAGCTAGCAAAGCAAAGCTAGCAAGCTAGCTACGCAAAGCTAGCAAGCTAGCTACGCAAAGCTACCAAGCTAGCAAAGCAAATGTAGCAAGATAGCAACGCAAAACTAGTAAGCTAGTAAAGCAAAGCTAGCAAACTTGCAACGCAAATTTAGCAAGATATCAACGCAAATCTAGAAAGATTGCAACGCAACTCTACAAATCTACCAACCTATCAACGCAAATTTAGCAAGCTAGCAACGGCAAGGTAGCAAGATAGCAACGCAAAGCTCGCAAACTAGAAACTCAATGCTAGCAAGCTGGCAACGCAAAGCTACCAAGCTTGCAACGCTAATCTAGCTATCTAGCAATGCAAAACTAGGAAGCTAGCAACGAAAACTATCAAGAAGGAACGCAAAGTAAGCAAGCAGGCAAGCAACGTAAAGCTAGAAAGCTAGCAAATAAAAGGTAGCAAGCTACCAACCCAAAGCTAGCAAGATAGCAACACAAAGCTGTCAAGGTAGGAAAGCATATCGAGCAATCTAGCAAGCTAGCAACGCAAAGTTAGATAGCTAGCAACGCAAAGCTATCAAGCTTATAACGCCAATCTAGCTAGGTAGCAAAAGCTAGCAACGCAACGAGAGCAAGCTAGTATCGCAAGGATACCAAGTTAGCAAAGAAAAGCTAGCAAGCTAGCAACGCAAATCTAGCAAGCAAGAAACGCAAAGCAAGCAAGCAAGCAGGAAACGCAAAGCTAACAAGCTTGCAACGGAAAGCTAGCAAGATAGCAACGAAAAGCCGGCAAGGTAGCAACGCACAGCCAGCAAACTAGACATGTAAATTTAGCAAGATAGCAACGCAAATTTGGCATGCTTGCAACGCAAATTAGTAAGCTAGCAACGCAAAGCTTGCAAGCTAGAAACTCGAAGATGGCTAGGTAGCAACGCATAGCTGGCTAGGTAGCAACGCATATCTAGCAAGCTTGCAACGGAAAGCTAGCATCAAGCAACGCCAAGTTATCAAGCTAGCAAAGCAATGCTGGTAAGCTAGAAACGCAGACCTGGCAAGCTAGAGCTGTAAAGTCGGCTAGCTAGCAACGCAAAGCTTGCAAGCTAACAACGCAATGCTCGCAAGCTAGCAACGCAAACCTAGCAAGCTAGCAATGATTATCTACAAGCTAGGAAGCTATCAACGGAAAGCTACAAGCTAGCAACGGAGACCTAACAAGCTAGCAACGCAAAACTAGCAAGTTAGCAACGCAAATCTATCAAGCTATCAAGCTAGCACCGCAAAGCTAGCAAGCTAGCAACGCAAAGCTATGAAGTTAGAAAGGCAAAGCTAGCAAGCTAACAACGCAATGCTAGCAAGGTAGCAACGAAAATCTAGTAAGATAGAAACGCAAAGCTAGCAAGCTAGCAACACAAATCTAGAAATCTACCTAGCTAGAAAGGCAGAGATAGCTATCTAGCTTGTAACGCAAAGCTAGCAAGCTAGCAACGCCAAGGTAACAAGATAGGAAAGCAAACTAACAAGCTAGCAATGAAAAGCTAGCAAGCTAGCAATGAAAAGCAAGCAATCTAGCAAAGGGAAGTAAGCAATCTAGCAACGGGAAACTAGGAAGCTAGAAATGCAAAGCTATCAAGCAAGAAACGCTAAAGTAGGCAAGCAAGCATGCAAGCAACGCAAAACTACAATGATAGCAACGCAAATTAGCAAGCTAGCAACGCAAAGCTAGCAAACTAGCAACGGGAAACTAGCAATCTAGCAACGCAAAGCTAACAAGCTAGCAACTCAAAGCTAG